>NW_003303627.1:127047-165441 GCF_000142945.1 Phytophthora infestans T30-4
TTCAGAGCCGCGCCAGTCTCGTGGCTGCTCAGTGTGAGAATTTACCTTTTGGTGTTTTAATTCTCTCACTTCTGATTGGAGAATCAGTTGTGATTGGAGAATCAGGTGATTCTCAGTTAAGTGCGGGAGGATGTAACGGGGTACAATCCAGTGTGCCCCATGTTACATAAAGAGTGACCCGTCACTCTTGTGGACACCTGGTACACGGTACCAGGTGCTCTCGGAGCCAGTCAGTGCATGACTACTTAGCTCCACTATAGGTAACCTCTAGTTTGTATGAGACCCAAGCTTATCTTACTTATAAATACATCAGTCTTAAATCTACTCCTCTAAGTAGCAAACCGTTCCCACTGAGGCCGGGAACACGTGGACTTACGTTCACTCGGGTAGTTAATACCCTTAAGCACTTCCTCTGTGCAAGGTGCTGTGTGACCCCGTCACAGATAGTCTACCCGCGGTGGCGTGGATTGACTACTAGTGCTACCAAGTGTGACGGGTCACACAGCACCTTGCGCTAGAGGAAGTTATCTTCCGAGAGTATACAAACTCTCAGTGAACGGCAGCTCACAGGTCCCCTCTTTAATTAAAGAGAGCGAAGTGACCTAAATAAGGTTGATTGTAAACTGAGTATATTTATAGGTAGGTTAAGTTTGGGTTTAATACAAACTTTTAGTTACCTATAGAAATGCAATGTCATTTAACCAATGGTTGGCTTTGAACGACCTTGGTACCTTGTACCAAATATCCCGGAGTATGACGTGTCATACTCCTGAAGTGTGAAGTGTCACACTTCATGTAACCAGGGTACACTTAGGGCTACGTACCCCGTTACATTGTCGTACCCAATATTGTTTTTTTACATCTAAACATGCATATTCTGTCATTCAAGCTTGTATCAGAAACAGCATTTTTACTTTAATCAAGAAGAATGGTCATGCATAACTGAATATCCTCTGTACATGTACCAATGATGTCACCCAGGTAAATGCTGCTTGTGGTGGCCAAGGGCAACATCACTGTAAATTACGACTAACCGAAGTAATTTTATCCGCGTGAATGTTGTTTGAACAGTCTTCAGCTTTCACGCAGGTGTAGCAGATGCGTACGACATACCATACCGTTAATATCTCTCTTGTGATCGCAGTGCGACTCGCACAGTGTGATCGTGTATTTACTTCGGTTTACAGGACTGCAGTAGTAATGCGTCAATAAGGAGCGCATGGGAATTAATATCCTTGTAAACATTATATAGAACAAATTGACAAGTACAAGAACTTGAGTATACTGTAAAGTGCGGTAATGAGGAACGCATGGGAGCCAATACATGTATTCTTGTAAAGTTTGTACCAAATTCAAAATTACCTTTTTCTGGCACTTTGAGTACGCTAAGCTTTGTCTACTTCGAAGTAATCCAGAGCTTCTCCGTGAAACACGGCTTTGTATACTATAAAAGGTAGTAATTGTGATAGTGATATTATTTTCTCGGAGGCGTGATGGCAACAGCAGAGTTTGTTCCCCCAAGACTCCATTTCGGGGGGTAATAAACACTGTTGATATCTTCGACCTACAAATAGCACCAGCCTTCAGATTTTAAGAGACTATTTACATTTTCTTTGTCTTGACATCACCCACCGTGGCCATGCCAGCCATAGCTCCGTCTCCGCTCAAGAGACACACCTCCGGTCCTGGACCGGGTCCCGTCACTAGATGCGTAAGCAAATCGCTGCAAGGAATCCTCCAGCTCGCAGGACGACTACTGGGACAGGATTCTATGAGTAAAGTGGACGAGTTCGAGCGATTTCGACTCGAGACGCCACCGTGGAAAGTAGCGCTAATCCTGATCTTTACTCCGTTGCCTTGGTTAATTATTAATCTCCTGTTGGAATTGATCCCTCTCACTGACCCATCTGCTGGATTTTGGGGCTCTGGGTGCTACCAGCTCCGGATGTTCTTCATCTCGATCTTCAGCAGTATCGCCCCCGCCGCCCAGAAGCTCGATTGTGTTCCAGGGTTTCCAGTTCGATCTGTAAGAGCTCTTCCACTGTACGGACTATTCCAAGGCTGTGTCTGTATAGGCACCAATATGATTATTTCGCTGGCAGCAGGGGTCTTCCCTGTACCGTTCAGTCAATTCACGTGCATAATCCCCATGGTGATCAGTGGCAGACTCGTTTTCTTTCGCAAGGTACCGGACGATCCTCAGTTCCATGCGCTTAGCGATAAAGTGAACCAGTGGCTGGGTATGGAGACGCTGCCCATCTTAGTGTATTCTGTATTCACAGCCGTATTCATGGTTCTTTCGCCCTCACAGCAGCTCTGGATGTCGCTTATGTTGCCTGTACTAAAATTAACAATTCGTGGTGCACTGTGGTATGTTGCAAGGCACGATGATGACCTCGTTGGGGTCATAACGTGCTGTGTGGGGCATCTCTATCACGTGCTCTTCACAGCGATGGTCTTACAGAACGCAAAGTCTCTGGAAACCCTGGCTGTGGTGGTATTTTTCGGCACGGTGCAAATGCTATTCAACTGTCGATGTATGTTCGCTGACTCGACCAATGTCTATCAAGCCAGAATAAAAGCCGAAGCAGTAGAGATGGAAGTGCCAACTTTATCGGTTAAGGATAATTTACAGTCGGCGCTTACGTTTGCTCAAGAACTGCGTATAGCGCAGAACCTGCACTGGAGAAGTCCATCTTTACTGCTCTCGACGTATACTGGCTACCGCAATGCTGAATTTATAAAGCAGAATGAAGAAATGCTGCGAGAGGCGACTCTGTTCAATGCTGTCTTCGTGTACAACAGCCCCCAAAAGGCAGCTGTTAGAGGTCCGCACAGTAATGTCGGAGCTCCTAAACTCGTAGCGGTAGGGAAAGCCTCAGCAACGGTGGAATATCAAGGATTCTACCATGGGCAGGTGGCTCAAAATCAAGTTTCCGATCAAGTGATTCGCCTAAAATCTCGCTTACAATCTCCACGATCTCATAGTGATCCGAGCGCGTGGGCTAACGCCGTGAAAGAGGAAGGTCGACTAGCAAGACGTGAAGCTGTCATTCATCAAGTTGCCGCGGCACTTCATCAGTCCGAGTTGGTTCTGCTTCGGTCGTACGTCACAATTTGTATGACGCTATTTTACGGTAAGGGTATTATTATTAAAGAGCCTTTCTCTGTCTAATTGGCATACTCTAATTATTTTCTTCTATTGTAGTAATCTACTTGGAAGTCGTTTTTCGTCTGAAGAATCGCCACTTCTTTGCTACTCTCGTCTACTTGACGACACTGGATGCTGTGGACCAAATTGCGCAGAGATTGCTGTTGATATGCGCTGTGGAGGCTGTGTTTCTCGCCATCTATCTGCTGCTGATAGAGCGGCGATTAGGAATTTGGGGTCTCTACCAACTGGCGTTTGTCTTGTGGTCGCAGCGAGTGCTCGTGCAGGCAAAGTTAAACGTGACCACCATCATATTGGGCTTCCCTCTTACACACAACGGAAACGACAGTATCCTGCGCTTTAATTCCGCTCGCTAGAAAGGTTGCAATAAAATCAAAGCCTCTGATACATGTACATCAGTCTATCGGACATGACGGGATATTTCGCTCTGTCACTGACTGGTACAGAAGGTCATCTAAAAAAAGGATATCAATAAGAGAAAGCTGAATAAGAGTAGAGTACAGTCTCACTGAAGACGCAGGTTTAGCACCTCTTTTTATAGTTACAGCATATCATTAATATTAGTTGTGTTTTGCGACCTTCGGAGAGCATGGTGGCGGTGTCACCTGCTCCGTCAGATATCGAGCTCGCAGTGAGGCCCGTTCGTCCAATCTCACTGATAGTCGACGCATGTCTTCAGTGGTTTACTCTACTTGCCGGACGACTGCCAGGGGCGTATACAGTGGCCAAGCTAGACGCATTTGATAGGTTCCGGCGCAAAATCTCACCATGGGAACTGACAGGAATGTTTCTACTATCACCCGCTGCCTGTTTGGCTGTCAATGTGTTAATCGAGAGCATTCCACTCGCAGACCCGGCATTGGGATTCTACGGCTCTCGAAACTTCCAGATCAGGAACTTCGTGGTAGGAACGACCGTCATGATGACTCTGATCACGACCAAACTGTCCTGCATATCCCGAATTTTGCCCCGATCATGGAAATATATTAGTGGGATTAGTGTGGCACTCACAGCCGTTGCCATCTTGACCAACGCAGTGATCGCAGTTATTGGCGACGTATTTCCCGTGCCATTTACGCAATTTGTACCAACTGGCCCCATGGGAGTGATTGGCACTTTGAATAACCGCAAATTTCTAGAAACTCCAGAAAATCGAGCACGGATGCAGAAAATTGATCGATGGTTGGCCATGGATTTAGCTCCAATTCTCATCTACCCGATCTTCACAGCGGTGTTCATGGCTGTGGAACCAGAACAGCAAATGTGGTTATCTTTATGTCTCCCTGTTTTGAAGCTGTTCGTGCGGTATTTAGTGTGGGTAGCTATCAAAGACGAGTTGGATCTGGTAGGCGCAGCTACGTGCAGTGTCGGGCATTTGTACCACATCCTGTTCACAGTCATGTGTCTTCAGAATGCCAAGTCCTTGGAGACGTATGCTGCTGTTATAGCTGTGAATACTTTGCAAATGCTGCTGAATTGTCGTGGAATTCTCAAAGATGCATACGAACTTCGAAAAATAACTGAACAGCTTGAAGATCTGGACAAGCTCGGTTCGATGGATATTGTCTCTCTCGTATCATGGATTGCCCAGCAAGAGCAAGTCTCCAGGTCTCTTCACCATAAAACACCGTCAAGATTGTTGTCAACTTGTCCAGAATACCAGCGAGACGACTACGTGACTAAATACCACAAACTCTTACAGTCCGAGACCTACGCTATCTCTAAAAACTCACGTCTTACCAACCTCAAGGGGCGAGATCAGCACCTGAACAGCAAGCGGCGAGGCACACATCCAACTGGGCGTAACGCATCTCCGGGAGAGGGCTTTAAAGACCTTTTACCTAAAAGTGATGCCGTATTGATATCTACTCGGGCTGCGTCAGTTGCTGAGCTACCGGTGGCTACAATAGTGAAGGCAAATGAAAAAAGCCGAGCTGTCAAGTCACTGACAGGTGGAGCGCGTCAAGGTGAAGCAGTTGTTCGTCGCTTCACCTCTGCGTTGCATCAAATCGAGATCGTACTTCTCCGGTCCTACATCACAATCTTTGCAATGGCATTTTACGGTTCGTGAGATTCATTTGCAGCACCGGAACGTAACACTATTATTGGATATAACGTTGTTATTTTGTAAATTTAGGACTGTATCGGGCGATTGTATTCGCTCTCCCTGACCGAAAATACTTCGTCACGATGGCCACCACCACGACAACCGGCGCAGTTGCCAGCATGACCTACCACATGCTCGTTCTCTGCACTCTCGAACTTGTCTTCTTGACTCTATACATAGCTCTCATCTCCCGCCAATTGGGGTATTCGGGGGTCCACCAACTTGGATTCGTGCTTTGGTCACAGCGGATACTCATTCAGGGCAAGTTCATCATGCTGTCAATCATGATCCTGGGGTTCCACTTTGGCAACGGGGTGATTTTTCAGCTAAACGCAAAAGTATGCGCTCGTTTTTTATAATTATTATTTTTAAATTAAAAGAACAAACAAAACGAAATCATTGCTTTAAAGCCTTTTAATAGAGTATTGCCAGTCTTCTTTAACTACGCTCGTGGTCAATCATGGTAGCTGCTGTCTCGCCAACGTCAGATGATGTTGCGACCTCACGACCGGCTGTCTCGATCGTTGTTCGAATAACCAAAGCCACTGTTCAGTGGTTACGGCTCATGGCTGGTCGCCTCCCTGGAGAATATACGATCGCCAAGCTTGACGCCTTCGATCGCTTTCGTCGTGAAACCTCTCCACTCGGAATAGTTGCCATTCTCATACTGACGCCAATCCCTTGCGTTCTTGTAAATATTCTCGTTGAAAGTATCCCGCTTCGCAACCCAGCCGACGCTGCGTGGCATTTTTACTGCGCAATTTCGTGACTGCGACGATTGTGACGATGGTTCCGTTCCGGATCAAAGCTGATTGTGTACCAAATCTGCCAATCCAGTCGTGGCAACTTTCGGTCGGATTTGGGGTTTTACTGGGCACCATTTCGACCGCATTCATCGCTGCTCTAATCGTCGTCACTAAGGAGTTTCCCGTCTTGTTATGTCAGTTCACACCGATGATCCCAATGGGAATCGTGGGAAGAATAATTGAGCATCGACTTCTTCACAGACCTGACGTTAAGCCACGACTAGAAATAATTGACCAATGGCTGGCTATGGTTGTAGCTCCCATTGTGGTCTACCCTCTCTTCACTGCGGTTTTCATGGTGCTAACATCAAGACATCAGCTGTGGTTTTCCCTGATATTACCGGTGATCAAACACCTAATTCGATACGTACTTTGGCGAGGAGCCAAGGACGATCTGGACCTCGTGGGCTCCGTTACGTGCACTATTGGACACTTTTATCATGTTCTCTTCACGGCAATGTGCCTACAAAACGCTAAGAATCTGGAGACTCTTTTTGCTGTCGTTGTTGCGAATTTTATCCACATGCTCTTCAACTGCCGTGACATTCTGCGTGATGCGCGTCGAAACGGTGGAACCAAGTCTCGACTTGAGCATTCGTCGAGTAGTGATATCGTCTCGTTAGCTCTAGCAGTTGCTCAGAAGGATCCCGTGTCCAGATGCCTCCACCGCAGATCTCCGTCTCGCCTCGTCTCACTGTACCCGAGATATCAAACCACTGAGCTCCGTACTAAGCACCACGAAGTGATAGCAAACGCAGATACTGATGCCTCCACTGGACAGCCAAGACAAACGATGTTCTCACCTCATCAGTCTGTCCAGAGCTCAGCCCAGGTTCTTCCTAGCTCAGTTTTAAAGCCCTCGAGTGTAAGAGAAGAATCCTGCACTCAAACAGTGACAACGTATGGATCACATCACAACGGTAGCCGTAGCGAGCTCGACTTGGTTCGAAGCGTGACGTCCTCGTTGCACCAGACCGAGTTTATCTTGCTCCGGATATCACGATTTTTGGGCTGTCGTTTTATGGTACCGTAAAAGTTTTTTTTTTCTTCACTGTAAAGCTGGTTCGCTGATGATGTTTCCCTTGACAGGAGTGTACTTGATGCTGGTGTTTTCGCTGCCTACTTACCGTTTTTTTGCTACAATGAGGTATATGACCACGTTTGATGCGCTGAGAGCTAAAGGTCTCCAGTTGCTGCTACTTTGCTGCGTGGAATTTGTCTTTTGCACCGTGTACTTGATTATTATTCGACGCCGAGTTGGCATATCTGGCCTCTACCAGCTTGGATTTGTACTGTGGTCTCAGCGCGTGCTGATTCAAGGCAAGTTTATCATGCTCTCGATCATGATCCTTGGGTTTCCTCTTGAACACTACGGCAACGGATTCATTTTCCGACTACATTCTAGAACTTGAAAGGCCGCTCTGACACTTCAATTACTCGAGATTTTGACGGTAATAAAACATTCAGCAACGCCAGAGTGATACCATCGTCTTACCCATGGATTACTTTAAACAGCACTAGTGTCGATTGTAGCTGCAACCGAAGCCGAGCTTTCCTTAGGTATCTCGCAATGGCTGTCTGACTCGCAGTCTGCGAGTGGCCAATAGTAATCATTCCAGAGCACTTGTAATGTTCTCGACCAGCTGAATATGAAGAAGTACTATTAATAAGTTGGATTTGATACTTGGTTAAAGAAGAAGCTTGACTGATTTTACGGAGCCTGGATGCCTCGACAAACGCCTTGAAAACCGACGCGTATCGAGTGTACCTCCGTTACGTAAAGAAAGACGGGGAAAAGAAGGGAAGCAAGGCATGAAAAGCCAAACTGCATTCATTTGATTCAGTATCAGTATTCACACCTTAGCATTTTCAGATGAACACTATGTGGCCTCAGCCGCCGCCTTTTGCAGCTTGTAATAGTCAAGATACCCACGAAAGACCTGCGCATCCGGGTTCGTCGACCACGAGGCTTTCTCCATGTCTAGCATTTTCCAGATTTGAGACGGCTTCGATCCTTCTGCGAACCAAACTTTAAATTGCGCGGTCTGCATCGCCGTTGCTAGCGCATGCGTCCTGGGCTCCTTTTTCGCTGCCTCGAGCATCTTGGATACAGCTTCATCTCCGTAGAACAGCATCAGTTGCTTGAGGACGCTTGTTTCCTTGCCAGGATTTTGCTTGTTGAATAGTCTGACATAGGTGTCTAGAGAGTTAAGACTCGGATTAGTCAGCAGGTTATCCACGCCCTTGTCAAGGGTCGGAAATCTCAACACTTCGTCCATTGGCGTCTTCTTGCGCAGCCAAACTTTCATCTGGGCAACTTGCAGCTTCGTCGCGATACTGCTCGTTGCATCCACTTTTCTCGCGGCTTCCAGCATCGTTGCCAAACGTTCGTCGCTGTCAACGTTGTCACGATAGCTATCTTTGGGTGCTTCTTGTTGGCCTTGGTCATATAGCTGACCCATACGCTGAACTGTTTGTTCTCAAGGAGATTCTCACCGCCCTGATCGAGTTTTAGTAGCACGAAGGCTTCATCTGCAGTTTTCCCTTGGAATCGCATAACCCCAATCTTCGTTTTATCGGAGATTTTGGACGTTGACCATTTTGCTGCGTCCTTAAGTTTAGTGACAATAGAGAGACTGCTAATAGCATTTCTCTCTTCTTCATTTGCTGGGAATGTACTACTCCTTAGCAATCGCAGAGGTTGAAGGTTTCGCTCGCGCTGCGATATGGAGTTAGCAGCTGAAGCCACATCGAGGCTCTCCAAGGACGCTAGGGCAGCCAGCAACAATGCTATTAAGACCTGACGCATTTTTTGTTGGTAACCCTTGTGAGTCGTTTCGAGGAGATTCTAGAGTGTATGGTACCAAAACTGCTCCTCCCATTCTGTTTTTCTTCTTTATCATACGAAATGCATACTACATGTAGAATTTCTGTCATGATCATGACCATGATTATTCTGGCTTACATGTATGCATAATCCTATCCTATTTTCTTCTCAATGAACTGTATTTAAATTGGCCGCCATTTCAACCTGAATTTCAGACTCGTACACGTTGATCAGCGATGCACGAGACAGCCCTATCGACCATAATATCCCCATTGTGACACACTCCAAATATTCATAGGGACAGTATTTGGGCTCTTAATGATCAACGGCATACAAATTCATGTCAAGTATCCCTCTGTTCTCTCGTTACTGGTTGGTCTGGATTGTGTAAACTCCAGTTTGTGATAGCTTGGTGGTATCACAGCCGAGATGATTGTCTGTGCGTCGAGAAAAAGGAAGTACAGTACTGTACTTCGAAGTAAACATTAGACCTGATTATATTAAATATAATCAGGAATATCATATGATTTTTTATTGTAATAGTACTATTTTCGCTATTAAATCTTAATAGTAGCTCAGTTTTACAAAAAGTTAACACAATATTTAAGGTCTCATCGACCTCTTTGTTCCAGAATGCTGGGTTAAAAAATTATACCGGTAGGTTATACAAAATGAACAGCTGAAAAATCCCAGTACATGTACGATCTGTACGCCACAATCAGGGTAGCGTTATGACTAATTAGCGTGAACGGTGTTAAGCCATCCATTTAAAAACCAGGTACTGTATTTTGAGGCATTCGAGGTTTTTCTAAGACCTTGGTATAAACCCTCGAAACCTCAAGAATGGGAGCGAAATAAATATGGTAATTCCCCCCATGGGACGATAATCACAGAGCCCCGAAATTTATTCACAGATCGCCTTCTGGAGACTGCAAATCGTTAGAACATTTAAACAGTATCGAAATGCAGGCTCAGGCGGGATTCCCGGTAGTGCGGGTGAATCTACAGTCAAACGTTAGTAATAATATTTTACATGTAAAGGGGAGAACTCATGGAGCGTACTGACAATGAGCTCTAGTCAATGTACAGTATCCGCGCGAGTTAATGTGATTTTTCGGAGGCTACAGTACTTGAAAACGCAGGAAATATAAAAGAGATAAAAACATGCAGAAAGTGAAGCGTCACATTGATATTTTTCTCCGACACTCACATTAGCGTTAATCTAAGGATCATTTAATGATCCTCGACTCGCGCGAGTTAATCTGAATTGATCCTCGACGATAACAGACAAAGATCACTGGTCTAAATATTTATTATCTCGTGATTTCATTCACGGGATTCCACAGTCGAAATCCACTTCTTAAGAAACATAACCAGGTCTAATGCTTACTTCGAACTATACTTCGAAGTTCGAAGTACAGTACAAGCAGGGGTTGATGGTAACTATAATAGCACCTGACCGAAAGAGTTTTTTTGTGAGCCCTCGGTGCAGAGGGTAAGGTGGCAAGAAACGTACTTAAGCGGGAGATATCATTAAAAAAAATCTTTTCTACTACCAGCTAAAAAATACTGGATTGTATCCCAAGCTGAGCATTTTCAAATTCCAGTAGAAAGGCCCACTTCAAAATGACGATTTCGTATTTTGACCGATATCTCTGCAGCCAGAGCTCAAGGGCGGACACCACAACCAAGGCATACCGCACACGGGCATATTTTTCGCTGTCTGAACGCTAGATTCGCGTGAGCACGGCCCTCCGCATTTGAAAGTCGTTAGTTTTTTGCTCAATTTTTATCGATATTACACCCACGGGTAAACCAGACAATTAGCTCCCGTTACACGCACTCGCAAACGCAGAAACGGGCTATGAGCGCTGCAATTTTGGCGCAACCAGAGCGACGTTTATCGGGTCAGCAGACACATAAAATCAATTTCAATATTATCAACAAAAAAGATAAACTTAATCAGCTGAAGAATGTCGATGGTGGAGAGATTATTTTCTGAATTAGTTAAGGCGAAGGCTGCAAGTGTAGGTTTTTCAATAAATGCAGGCTTTGGGGTCGTGTTGGGCTCATTTACTGATGCTGAATGATATATCCTTGATCTAGGAAAAGAGGGCGCCCCATATTGGCTTCCACTTGGCTAAAAATATGATTTCTGCGACAGGCGTAATCATGGATGCAATTTAATCAATTGAACTACCGTACATAGTTTATTCGTCTATGTGAGACTCTTGAAAACCCCAATCGTCATTTTGAAGTGGGCCAGAGTAGTATCCGATTGGATTTCTAGGCTTACGTCTCGTCGAAAGCTTCAACCTCAATTCAATCCCAACCTAATGCCTCAAAAGCCTCAAAAGCCAAATAATTTAGTAGAAGTTAATTTGAGCCTCATATATTCAATACTTGGATTTGAGCTGTGAACGTAGTACTGTACTATTCACAGTCTTACTCGGATAGCAGGCGCCCCACTGAAGCGCTAAATTTGATAGCCGAATCCAGTTTAGAGAGCCGGTATTGAAAAAGGTGCTCGCCTTGGGTTCAATAAGGAAGCCCTTGCGATATCGCTCGCTGGATATCCTTCAGTAGATGTATAAGTTGTGGTTGTATAAAAAAGATCGATGTTAGCGACACACTATGTTATTGTGACTTTGTACTTAAGTATATATAGAAGTCACAGGTGAGGCACACGATGAAGTGATAGGAGTACAAAGGCTTAAAAAGGCACAAAATACACTCGCTAGAAATATATATTACGAATATAAAAGCATAAATTTCACGAATTGTATACATTCCAGTGTTGTTTGAGTGTAGCTTTGTTACTTGAATGTCATTTATAATGTAACGGGCCAATTATCTTGTCCGGCCGTGGGGCAGGTCGTACTGCTCCCACAAATACTGCGCTGGGGGGTTCGCCCTGGTTAGTCGCCGCCCGTACGGAACTTCCTCACTCTACTGGCCGACAGAACCCACTCGGTTCTGCGCCGGAACGTCCACTGAGAAGTGTCCGTAAATATTTATATTTACGCAACACAACCCTTGCTGCACTACTCGCTCCTGGTCAACCCTCGTGTACTATTCCAAGCACCAGCCTTTCACGCCGCTGCGCTACTTCGTCGCCCGTGTGTTCCCCGCACCGAACGCCACCCGACTCTTCACACAGGCCTCAGGTGCCTTTCAACCCCTTGTTTCGCCCTCCTGGCGTCGGCGCTGCCCGCGCGGTCGTCACGTGCTCCGCTGGCTGTAGTTCGCTCGCTAGCTGGTCGGCCTCCGCCCCCTCCCTGCTCGCTCGCTCTTCCGTTTCGGTGACTCGGACGGCCTTCGTCTGCCGGTCCTCGTTCCCTCTTCCGTCTCCCAAGTGCGTCTTCCGCCACACACGTGTCAGGTCCTGTGCTAATGCCGCAGATCCAAAAGTGAGCTGCCCGGTTCTTCGCCCCACACTGCTCCCCTCCTTTGTTCATTGCAGTGCGGCTGCTGCGCGGTACTTCAACATAGCCCACCCCACTATTCCTCATCATCCATTTCAGCTTTCATGAGCCTGGCCACCTAGCCAGCACACTCACGTCGGCCTCTTCCGTCCTTCGTTTCGGCTCCCATGAGCCTGACCACTAGCCAGCACACTCATTTCGGCCTCTTTCGTCCTTCCTCCTGGCGTCGTATCCCACTCGTGCTGCCAATCACCTCTTTGACTACTGCACTCACGGTGTGCGAGGCACCCATCGTTCCCGGCTGGCTTCACGACCATGGCCGTCAGCCGGCACGCTCACACATCGTCCACCTCCCTCTCATCATCCATGCAAAACCCGTCGTTCGCATTCCACGTGTACTGCCACTCATCACCTGACTTTGCAGCCATGTGGTCCACTCGACTGCTCGATCCGTTACACGCCTTCTTCCACCACAGAGTCTTCCACGACTCTGTCAGCCGCGTACAATTCGTCGTACACCGCTCCGGAGACCCACACGCTCTCAGGTGCTCCTGTGACACATTCCTTTCGTCGTACAGGTCGCAACTCGTACCCAAGAACGTAGCATCCGGCCTTGTTTCGACGTCGTCTTCTTCGGACCTCCACCATTTCGCCATACGTGACTCGCAATGCTTCGTCACGGCCCATCGTCCTTGCTTTGCGTTTGTCCACTCTTCCTCCCGCTGCTGTTTGCACAGGCGCCTACGCTGATCCAGCAGTCGCGCTTGCTGCCTGGACATCTTCACCTGACTCGCCCGAATTTTTATACTCCAGTTGCGCTGCGATGTCTGCCGCCACACGTTTCAGCAAGTCCACCGGATAATCGTAGGTGATCAGGAAGGACACGTGAGCTATAAATCGCTCGGGTGCCCTTCTGATCCTCCCGTTCGACCAAGAAATCTCAAACCCTGCGGGCTCAATAAGCTTCATCGGCCCCATCCATTGGTGAACAAATTTACTTGCTTGTGGGTCTCGAGGCGGTCGGTACATCCACACCCGGTCGCCTGGATTAAATTCACGCCGTTTCTTCACTTTTTGGTTGTAGTAGGAGGCCTGGCGGCGCTGCTCACGCTCCCGCGCACTCTCCGCTGCCTCGTAACGCTTGCGCATCGCCATAACTAACTGCTTATGATAGACAGACAGCCCCCCCACCTCCGTGACGCCGTTCACACTACAACAACTCGTTTGGACCCCTTAACCGCCTGCCCATCATTAACGTATTTGGTGAAAGCGCCACCGTCGAATGCCTGCCGGAATTGTAGGCGTAGACTGCGAAGGGCACCCACGTAGCCCAGTCATTTTGGGCGTCCGCTTGCATGTACGTGGCCACACAATGCTTCCATGTACGATGGAAGCGCTCCACCAAGCCAATCATCTGAGGCCTATACGGCACCGGATTGATCTGGTCTGCTTGCAGCATTGCAACCAACCTCTCGATCGCAATCCCTGTCAACCCCGGCGCACCATCCGTCAATAATTCCCGAAATACACCAAACTTAAGCACAATCTCCTCCATTAGAAACCTGGCCACATTCTCCGCCGTGTGCCGCTCGACCACTTTTGCCACCGCATAACGGGTCACGTACTCGACAGCCGCGATAACGTATCTCTTCCCACCGTCGCCACCGGCAAGGGGCCAGCCACATCTAAAGCCCACCTATCTCCGACTGCACCTCCTCTAATACTCCGCAAGGGTGGCACCACATCACGCGGTTTAGCCTTTCGACTGCCACACTCCTGGCAGCCACGCACCCAACGCTTCACCTCCCGCTGTAAATCCGGCCATCAATAGTGCGCGGATATCCTCTCGTACGTGTGCGGCGCCCGTAAATGGCGGGCCCATACTGAATCGTGATGCACTTTGAACGCCACCGACCACAGCTCAGGTGGAAGCACCACTCGTCGCCCTTGCGACGTCTCAACCGTCTTTAAGTTATGCCGCACCTCTACCGCCATCTTTCTGTACGAGCGTGCCTTAACCATGCGCTGCACCAGTCCACTCCGCAGCTGCGCCGTAATCACCGCGTCATCTGTCAGCTGTAGCGTCGGCGGTTGTCGCTGCTGCTCGTGCGGATCGAGCACGTCATCGTCTACTGGGTTCGCGTCACGTTCTCCGGTCGCTGGCTGTCCTGCAGGCCTTCTCCACCTCGTATCGGGTAGCTCCACTCCTCTCCGCCCATCGCCGATTCCTCGTCCGGCACAAGCTGTCTGGCCACCAGCACGTTGCGTTGTCGGCCGCCGCCCTCAGACCGCGACGTACCTCCAGTTTCTCTTCGCCGAGCCGTTACTACCGTCGGTTTGGCCGTCTGGCTACCATCGCCCCACTCACTTTCGGCTACTACTGTCATCGCCGGTGGCCTCTGTATCGTAGTTTCCGACTTCTTCTTCTGCTCATCGCGACGCCGATCGGCACCTCGGGGCATTGTATGTCCCAGCGCGTCTTGCTCCAGTGGCTGTTGAAACCGTACTCGGCGCTGCGTTTGCTGCCCGTCTCGCCCGACTGTTTGTGCGCGTTTTGCTGCCTGGGACTGCTGCCCATCGCTTCGCCCATTCATAATGCTCAGAGCCGCTTCCGGCGGCATCGGCGGGTGCGCCGCTTCCAGACGTCGGTTGGGCCGCCCTTTGTGAGTGGCCGCGTAG
The DNA here is from genome assembly GCF_000142945.1 of Phytophthora infestans T30-4. Lineage (NCBI taxonomy): Eukaryota > Oomycota > Peronosporomycetes > Peronosporales > Peronosporaceae > Phytophthora > Phytophthora infestans. The sequence goes on from NW_003303627.1 coordinate 142,064, forward strand.
GCTCTATTTCGCCGCTTCAATACGACAGTCCCGCACCTTTTTTGAGTTGGCGAGATCGAATGAGATAGGGACTCGGCGCGGCTGCCCACGCCTGCCCGATGTTCATCATTCCTTGCGCAACGTTGTCCATTGGGTCGTCAATCTTCGTGGCTTTATCTACCGCCCTCTCCAGCGTCTTCGGTTTCGGTTCCTGTTGCACCAGCTTCTTCATGGTCTTATCAAGACACCTGTAGAACTGAGCCAACAGAACACGCTCGCTCACCCGGTTCTTACCCACCAGCTCACGAAGTACTGCCGCGTAATCAGCATATGTCTCACCTGGCATCATGCGCCTACCGTTGACGCGCCATTCCGCCGCCGATTTGTCGAGCCGTTCCCCATAACGGCGCAGCAATGCCTTCTTCAGGTACGTCCACAATCGCTTCTTGTCAGAAAGTCTACGATCCATGTAAACCCATAAACGCGCCGCGGTTCTCCATCAGTTTGTTGCCGAGGATAAATTAGAGTGATCTATCCGTCCATCGACCGCGTCCAGACTCCTTCGCACCCTTTAGCGCCAAATCCACCCGGTCGATCCAGGTGGACTCCGACACCCTCGGGGACGGTGTGTACGTGGGGAGCTCTAAGTCCTTCACGCTCTTCCTTCGTGGTTCTTCTCGTGCGTCGTACCGCTCCCGTCGTTCGCGTCGCCCTCGCCGTCCATAACGCTCATAATCTCGATACCGCCGGTGTGGCCGCCCTAACCGCTTCGTTCCTTCGCTCGAGTCAGAATAGCTCTCGGAGTCGGCCTCGTCACTACTGCAGTCGTCACTGGGCTTGCTCTCGCTGCTCGAACTGCTAGGATCGTCGCCTGACCCGTCTTCCGGATCTCCCTCACTATCGGCGCGGTGAGGTGACCTGGATGACCTTCCGCGCACCGACCGACGCATCGACACTAGCCGTCGCTGCTCGTTAGCGTCTCCTGAGTCGTTGCCCCTACTTGAACGTTGTCCGGGACGTCTCAAGCGACCAGAGCTGCGCCGGTGCCTTGGAGCATCCCGACTCCTCTGACGTTCCGACCGCCGCTCCTCGTGTCCGACGTCCACCGGAGTCGGCTGCAACCCCCTAGCCACTATCTCCCGCAACTCGCCGATGGTCTCGGCCATCGTAACTACCGCCGATTGGCTCGCCGCTTCGCCACCCGTCGGAGTATCTTCGTCACCATCTGCGACAAGTTCAGAGTCGTCACGAGTCTGTCGGGTCCTGCTGCTCTCCTCCGTCGACTCTACCAGCGTTACCGTGCGTCCCGCCACCGATTCTTCTCGTGTAACCTCTTCCTGCTGCTCCGCACGGTCGCCCTTGCCCTCCGCGTTCTCACTGAAGGTTTCTCGCGACTTCTTCTCCTCATAAACCAGTATCTGGCTCTTCGCGTAGCGTGGTGAGATCCTGGTCTTTACCCTGGACCCCTTAGTCGTTGCTGTCTTCGTGGCCGCCATCTCGTCTCGCAATGCTTGTCGTTTGCTTACTTTAGGTCCCTGTATGACCACCATGTAACGGGCCAATTATCTTGTCCGGCCGTGGGGCAGGTCGTACGGCTCCCACAAATACTGCGCTGGGGGGTTCGCCCTGGTTAGTCGCCGCCCGTACGGAACTTCCTCACTCAACTGGCCGACAGAACCCACTCGGTTCTGCGCCGGAACGTCCACTGAGAAGTGTCCGTAAATATTTATATTTACGCAACACAACCCTTGCTGCACTACTCGCTCCTGGTCAACCCTCGTGTACTATTCCAAGCACCAGCCTTTCACGCCGCTGCGCTACTTCGTCGCCCGTGTGTTCCCCGCACCGAACGCCACCCGACTCTTCACACAGGCCTCAGGTGCCCTTCAACCCCTTGTTTCGCCCTCCTGTCGTCGGCGCTGCCCGCGCGGTCGTCACGTGCTCCGCTGGCTGTAGTTCGCTCGCTAGCTGGTCGGCCTCCGCCCCCTCCCTGCTCGCTCGCTCTTCCGTTTCGGTGACTCGGACGGCCTTCGTCTGCCGGTCCTCGTTTCCTCATCCGTCTCCCAAGTGCGTCTTCCGCCACACACGTGTCAGGTCCTGTGCTAATGCCGCAGATCCAAAAGTGAGCTGCCCGGTTCTTCGCCCCACACTGCTCCCCTCCTTTGTTCATTGCAGTGCGGCTGCTGCGCGGTACTTCAACATAGCCCACCCCACTATTCCTCATCATCCATTTCAGCTTTCATGAGCCTGGCCACCTAGCCAGCACACTCACGTCGGCCTCTTCCGTCCTTCGTTTCGGCTCCCATGAGCCTGACCACTAGCCAGCACACTCATTTCGGCCTCTTTCGTCCTTCCCACTGGCGTCGTATCCCACTCGTGCTGCCAATCACCTCTTTGACTACTGCACTCACGGTGTGCGAGGCACCCATCGTTCCCGGCTGGCTTCACGACCATGGCCGCCAGCCGGTACGCTCACACATCGTCCACCTCCCTCTCATCATCCATGCAAAACCCGTCGTTCGCATTCCACGTGTACTGCCACACATCACCTAACTTTGCAGCCATGTGGTCCACTCGACTGCTCGATCCGTTACAATAATACGATTCCAAACGATGAAGTCGTAAGACGGTTGACTTAACTTGGCGATTTTGCACCGTAGAGAAGCCCAACGCTAGCTGATGCCAGATGAGGAACGAAAGGTGGTAAGTTGGCCTTCTATTTTGTTAATCTTTTTTTTTGTATAGAAGCCTGATATTTATGGAGACGATCAATCAATGTGATTGTCTTTCTGATCTGTTCTGCAGTAGAGATGAGGAACGAAAGGGCACAACTCCCGCATGGGTTTGTGTGAAGGGCGTGAAAGCTAATGGCACGTAAATGAAAGCGTCGGAGAGCTAGGACGTCTAGCATAGCGTTCAAGTTTTTTTTTATTAGGTATCATGTATTCAAATGTGCGCTTTCATGAGGTATAACACGAATGTACCGTAAAACGGCGCCTTAAGCAGACTCTGGAATGGAAATACCGCGCACTCAAAGAAGTGCAATACCAGGGGTCAGCAGCTCACTCCGTCGTTTTGTTTCATCCTTTTCGGGAAATAGCTCATTCCAAATGGCCTCACACGTATTTTTTCTTCTGTTGCGAATCAAATAGCAGAACTGACGGAATTTAGTTTTAGATCAGAGCTGGCGCCGCACTAGTGGTTTCCTTCCATATGAAGTGATAGAAAGCTTAGTCATTACCTTCTTAAAAATGGCTGCGTCTTGTAAATGGTGGTTTTTTGTTTCCAAGCATTGCGAACCCATAATTTTTGGCGAAGTTACTCCACCTCTTCCTGAATGCTCGTCATTGCGTTCATCAAACAGTCATCATTTAGCCATAAATCTTCTCAAAACAGCAGCAAAGAGCTGTGCGCTATCGCACCAAAGGGAAATTGTCGCGCCATGGCAGCTCAATTTCTGGATCACCGTAGAATACGTATTTTTGTCTAGGTCTATGTATTCGGACAAGTCGTTATGAGCTGTAAGGCGTTTCAGTTGAAAAGCCTGTAGCCGCAGAATATTGACCCATTACGTGGTAATAAATTGTCATTATCTTCAGTTGTTGTTCGGTGAAAGTCCCGACTTTAGAGACCCGAACGTCAATTTTCTGGGATTTATCTTCCTTGGTCGATTGTGGTTTTTGTAGTTCGGTCAGCGATCGACAGCATTTTGGCAGAAAGTTCTGCGCAGCACGAGCATTACCGCGCTAGAAGCCTCTTATGGAGCAACCTACTTCGCAATTGCTTGTTTCCTTTTACTAATAGTCATCACAGGGAAACTTGATAGGAAGTCGGAGGCAGACTCGTAGCTGTAGGAGGTCATCAATACCCTCACAATATCGATCGGTGTAGACACAGGCTTTAATGTTCCATGAACAAGTTGCTTCGTCTCGCTTGTCGATACTTCCATCCTTTGTTATTTTCTCTTTTCATTTTTGCGTTTTTCTGATCGCCGGTCGTATTCTACCTTTTGCGCTTTTCGAAGCGAAGAGCGACGTTCCTTCGATCGATTTAGCTTCACTTGAGTCACAACTCTTGTGATCATCAGGGTTTGCACGCTTTGACGGTAGCACCTTTGCGCTTATCGCAGACACAGCTTTGGCTTTATATTCAGTAGCTTTGCCAACACTTCTCAGATCTTCCGCCATTCAACTTGGATATTCATATGTCCTGGTGTCCGTAACCCACTCTTTCCGTTGTGGTAGTTTCAATCTTCTCACCGGTCACATATTGGATGTTCTGTAGCACCAGATGTGACACTGTCGGCTTTATTCTTAGAATACACCACAACGTCGGAGTAGCTTGTCTTCTTTCCCGTCACACTGTTGGAGGGACCATTCGACAACGTCGGAGTGACTCTTCGAAATAGCCACAATGTCGGAGTGATTTGTAGACGCTAATTAAATCTCCTCAACGTGCTTACTTTCACTTAGCCGCTCTGCGCTTGGAAAATGTGATTTGGGGGAAATTGGTGGGATCTTGCCATCTTTCACGACATCTTCCAAAATTCGAAGCGCTTCCAACATTTCCAGGTAAACCGGAGTTCCGTTGCGGCTCATACTATCCGCAATGCGACAGCCCACCTCGTAATATGTGCGAAACTTGCTGATATCATTCAGCATACGATGTCGTCCAGCGTTTAGAGACGAGTCACGGACCCTGAAATAGCTACATGCAGCTTCGGCAGTGAATGCCTCGTTTTCCTCAGCAGGAACGTTTAGTTTGCTCGTCAGACTTCAGCGAAGGCTGGTGTGCTTCAATGGGATCGGGCTCTATTCGAGATGAGCCGTCAGTAAATTACGTGACGGCATGGTAACAGCTCTGCTTTTGCGAAAGTACAGGAGCACCTTAAAATCTAAAAAAATGATAAATCCAAGTTTACTACGCAGGTTTCGTGACCAAGCCATCATTGTGTACCGTCTCTATATGATAGATGGGCGCAGATCTCACCGACGAGGTCAGCGCTAAAACGTTCTTGTGAAGGTCGCGAATCGTGTAGAAATGTTTTCGATCACTTTCAACACGGTATTCCTTCTCAACCAGTTGGTAGGCATGATGACTGACCTCCCGCGCCATTTGTTGGAGCTCTGCATCAGCCCCATCGTTGAGCATGTATCCGACGTCGGGTATCTTCTTAGCACACTCAGCTTCTACAGTTGACTGCAAATGAGGAGAGAGTATCCACACACTCGTCCGTCGGTTTGAGCACATCGTTTAGATGATCTAAGCCGCTTCCAACCTATTTTATACAGCAAACACATTGTAAAATACTTACATAAGCTCAAATACCATCATTACACAACAATCTTACCGATTATTCGTTGTGTTGCCTAAGTACGGTACGTCTAAACGACCAAACGCGCTCCACACGTTTCGACACTGATGCCACTTCACGTCGAAATACTTCAAGAAGAGATGTTAGGAATCAGGTACCTCTTGCTTCTGTGTAATATGTTTGACCTCCGCAATGTAGTGCATTTACGTTCGACCAGTATCATACTCTACCTCTGTATGCCCGCTCAACATCACGTGAACAGCATCCTCCACTTTTCACGATCGAAAACGCCATACTCATTTTTTTACATTTCAGTACGAAGGTACTTAACAACGTGGAAAACGCAAAGTAGGATCGTCACCCGAGGAAATGCCTCCTGAAGTAGAGAGATTTCGCCAAAATCGCTGTCAACAACGATCACGCGGATTTGATCCCACTTTGGTTAAATGACTTGAAAGAGGTAATAGCTTCAGTCATACACTCGGATCTCTCATTTTACATCAACGAATGCTAAACGTATTGCCCCTGCAAACAAAAAAAAGCCACAATGAGCCACAAAACCTGATTCGCATAATTGCACGTCACACATAGGAGACACAAAGAGACACAAAATGATCAAAAGTTCAATCACCTATTCACAGGGTTGCAAATAAGGGGTTTTGGCTCATGGAAGAATGGAATAATGGGGCAACCCACCCACCCCAGCTGCCAAAAAATGAAATATAGAGGTTAAACGTCTAAACAGGGAAATCGAGAAAACCATCTCTGGACATTTGGCTGAAATATGCTATTTTACTTACATTGCCAAACACGTCATGTATTATGGAGCTGAATAACTTATATCGAGCATCATTGGTGTTGTTATTGGAATCCACCATCATCACCTCTGAAAAAGCCTAGAAGAACCTGCGCATTTGGTGCGTTTGGAAAGTGATCGTCTGCGCCAACTTCACGTAAGATGTAGTAGTGTTGTCTTTATGAGAGCAGAATTTTCTAAAACAGCAGTCCAATCTGGATTCCACGGTAGTAGCCCCACGCCGCGCGTCCTTTAGGTTGGTATCCATGTTGTGTACGCTGCGTAACATCACTTATTTCCTTTCAACCATTTGCAATGCAAACGAGTTGGTATATTACTAATGAAAAAGGGATGAGTTGGTCACATTCGTATCCGTCTTATTTCTCAAGTACTCCATGATCAATGTCTTCTTCGCGCCAGCTGCATGCAGCTCTTTCACGAAATCCAAAACCTCGACATCTTTCATATGGCAGTTTGATGGGTGGTTGGCGTACGTGAGCTCGCGCAGTGGGTGGTTGTGAGGGGCGACTTGTGAGCAATCTTCACATGGAATCCCAAATCGCCAGGCATGACCACTGTCACGAATATCTGCTCCCCACACTTGATTGATTTCATGAAATAGCTCTTTCTCTCTCTCTCTCTCTCTCTCTCTCTCTCTCTCTCTCTCTCTCTCTCTAACTCTCTCTTTCTCTCTCTCTCTCTCGCCCTTGGACCAGCTTGCCCGCGACCACCCGTGTGTACAAATTAGCCACGTGTAATACTTGTCGAAAGAAGACGGAATGAAGGTAGTAGCCGTTGCGTTGCCGCGCACTATGAGGTCCGCATTCCTTGCCTCAGCGCTGGTAGACGTACGATATGGTACGTATCGTCCTGATACACAGCCAAGTAGTCGAAGAGCGCGTCCCAATTGACAAAATGGCGCTTCTTCATAGGCTGCGCAAAGTAGATCCTTGGAGTGGATGAGGGAACGTGGTCCTCGGGTGAGTGCGCCTCAGCCGCTAAGGGGGCACGAGCTGGGGGTGTCTGCACCTGCCTCGACGCGTCTTCGGCGTCGGAGTCGGGGGCAGAGGACGCAGTGCTCTCCATGCTTGCGGTTATGGAGATATTGTGCGGCGATTTCAAAATGAAAGGCTCGGAACCATTGATCGATGGGATATGGATGTAAGGGGGGAGGGGTGGTTTCTAAATCTGTCCTCAGCTCGATTTTCGTGTTTTTTTTTATTTTCGCAGCCGTAATCTAATTCTATTTTTACCGGCAATACCAGTGTGCTTTTATCCACTTCCCAAAAAAAGGCATTTACGGCTGCAAGATCGCGTATTTGTCAAATCTACAGTAATCCTTACTCCATCTAACAGTATTTTAAAATCAGAATTAGCTTCACTGACATCCTCGTAATATTCATCAGAAGTATCTTTGTAGCACTTTTGAGTGTCGGCATCCCGACCGTCGCGGTAGCCCGTCTAAACGGCAGCCTGCGAAAGGGATTAGATAAGCTTATAGACATCGTTTTCCAAAGCTGGAAAGTGAAATCGGCATGGGAGATGACACACTACTTAGTGGCGTGCTGGTAAGGAAATGCAGAGCAATGTAGAGACATGGAATAGCAGCTGTCAAAATATGTAGAACACATTAGCAAAACCGATTTCCCGATTACCATACTTATAAGTATTAATAGGGGTACGTGCAAAGACTGTTTGCATTAACTTTGACACAAACAAACTTATTCAGGTCCTTCCTGTTATAAGGAAATGCTGGGGAGCCTTAGCCTCAGCTCAAAGCTTCTTTCCACGTTTGTCGCTGCGTATAGTTGTCTTGTCAGTAAACTAGGTGGCTGTCAGGGATCGAGTGGTTTTACTTGAAACCAAATATAACAATATTGGCCCACTAAAATAATTGATTATTGGACCTAGTAGCTGTCCCCTGGATCAACTTTCATCTGCACTACTCGTGTATCTAACAAAACAATAAAAGCTAATTGATTGAATAAAGGGTCTTAGCTCTCTTCTCTGCAGAGATCACCAAGCGAGCACGAAGCTCCTACACGGACTCTTTTAGTTGAATTTTATGGCAAAGTGATCTCGACGCAATGGTCGACAGCGAACAAGGAAAGACCGCCCCCTCGGGACGCTCCAAGACGCATTAGGAGAGCGAAGTGACGCCAAACTGGTCGGATGCAGCCGCAGCGTGGTCAGCGTCCAGACCCAAGATCGTGATGTCCAAGTTCAAGCCCGTCCTGCTCAAGCTTCAGTCAAAGTTATTGACTTGTCTTAAGAGGGCGCTATTGATTTAACGAGCGATTTGGATCAGGATTAGATTGACAACATTCAGAAAATACGAGTCAAAGCTGAAGTGACATTGAACTTCGTAACAGCCAATATATTTCAATTAGTTCTAGATTTTTTTTTGCTAACTTTTGCGAAAGCACTGAGCAGCATCTTCTTTCCCGGTGGCCTCTACAGGTCCACTACGTGATCTGGATAAAATAGTCCACATCAATCCCAACCACATCACTTTTATAACGTCTCTCGCTACAGCATCGTCCGTGAGCCCACGTCCGCCATAGATAAAAGCGTACGTCATTGCCGCGACCATGATACCGCAGCTGTATCCATCTGGTTGGGCGGACGACATCAACCATTCAATGTTCCCATGTGTCGGAAACGGGTGTTCTACTTGGCGTGTCCCTTCTAACTAAGAATGCCATTCTCGTAAATATGGCAGCATCTTAATCGTCTATATATTCTCCATATCTGATCTGTAAGATGCGGTACGTAGCGGGTCGTACATGTGCACCGTCATCGCACCTTGTCTGTGCACCACCACCACAATGAGCGTCCAATGGCATCCCTCGATGTTGACGGGTAGAACGATGAATTTCATCGAGAAGAGCTTTGATCGCGGTGGAGACGGAAACTTCTTGCTGCCGAACACAATCGACGACACTGCACTAACGCCTATCTGGTTGCAAGTCATGACGTTCAGAGCGTAGATCAACACGGCATCGCTCCGCCACGCACGATCCGCAACACATCCTACCATTTCCTTAAAGTAGATTCCCATTATATAGTTTTTGTGGTAGAATTTAGTGCGCAGACACACAGTATCAAACACTGCATTGACCTCAGAGGCTAGATGCGCTAGCCTCTGCTTTGCTTCAGCTTCTGGTTTACTCTACGAATCCGTCTTGTCAGCAAAAAACAAACTCAACGGGGCGTCCTGTGACCTCCCCCAGTCCTTTTTTAACAAATGCAGGTCTCTTTCCCACAATGTGCAGCTTTTCTTGATTCCGTAGAAAATTTTCATTATGTGTACGCAGTCACTGCAACAACAAAAGGATACGACAGTTAGTAACTGATATAATAAAGTTGCTTATATATTAATAGTGTCGCTAATGCAACCTTAATGCCCATCTAGCAGCGCTAACTCCCGACGTTACCGTGAGAATGGTTTCAGCAGTGGCGTCACTCAGACCGCGAGCGTCTTATCGTCTGCAGAGCTGGGCATTGAAGTTAGATCGACCACCTCCTGCATCTGGTTAGATCCACCGCCTCCCCCGTCTCTCCTCGGTCCTCGTTTTGACAAATCGCGTAGTTATTCAGCTTGCAATGAGGCTATCAAGTCTTCCGGAATCACGTAGCTATAGCAATACGATGGTGCAGCCAGCTAGATCACCTCTCTGATGCGGCACACGTAGCCACGTAATGTATGCTCATTAAAATTCACGGATACTTCTCCAATATATTAGAAACAGTATCAGAAACAGCGCTTAACCCCGCTGGTGTTGACACGAGATTGCGTGGCCAAGGCAACAATATCGACCAGGTGCGTGGAAACGCTGGACGTCAAGTCAAGGGTAGTGCTTGCTGTATCATGACGTTGCTTTGTGATAACGGTGCGCTTGTTTAACATTGTTATTGCTAGCGTTGCTTGTGTCAGTTGGTACCAGACGAGAGAGCAGCCCATCAAACGCCAGTCCCGCTTCGAAGTCGTCGAAAAAGCTCCGTATGTACTGAAGTCGACAGAAGCACTTCATCATCTTGCAAGGATGAGGAGAAGAGTGAGACCTGCATTACAAATAACATGAGGGAGGAGAGTAGCATCGTGGAACCACCCCCGCACCTCTAGCTTGTTGAGCCAAAGCAACCACGTGTGCGCAGCAGCAACACGAAGAAGGAGCGCACAAAGATGATTGCCGCTCACACCAATGTGGAAAACTTCGTCGGACCAGCTTCACGGAGAGGCTACGCAAGCTGAAAGTCAGCGTTAGTGTTTAAGCAACGCTAGCATTAAGTACGATACGAACTCGGGTCGTTACGGGCGACCTTCATCGACGTGACGCGCAGCGGACACAAGTTGGTCCAAGCATGCGCCGGGTGCGTTTCTGGTGACAGTGGTGTCGCTTCCCGTACCAGCAGCGAGAACACGCCCTCCACGTCCCTTGCTAACACCCACATCACCTTTCGGAGACGTATCTACAGCGTAACAATGAAAATGGTTAGATGAAGAAAGGAATGTGGATACGCACGCAATACACGAACGTTGTCACCCGCGTCTACTGCGGCTTTACTCTTGATAACCGGCTCCGCACGAGCGCTAGCGGCATTGGAACTGTCGCTTGAGTGGCACTCACTGTCGTGGGCTGATATTCATCCAGTGTTTGCATATAACCGTTTATCAAACCATTGCACAGCACTTGTCTGCTCGGACTGGACTGGACGATCCTTCCCGTATCCGCTGGCTGGTTCTCTCCGTCGTTGTCGCGCATGTTGCTCCGCCGCGTGTCGCGCCCGCGCTTTCTTCCCGCTGTCGAAAATGAGCGGCTCGCAGATCTCGTACTTAAAGATATTAAACTTTAATTTAAACCGATACTTTACCGATTTTTTTCTCTTGGATGATGTTTGTTGTCGTTTTCGTCTGTGAATTTCACAATAAGCCATACAGTACTGCACCTCGTTTTCGCGCCCTTGGACTTTTGATAAACTTTCGGATGTAATGGCTCTGAATCTAAATTAACAATGATTTGTATGCTAAAGTCTGATTTATTTGCAAATCGTATATGGTTCACCCCCGCGAAAACGGGGTGCAGTAGTGTACGACGTTAATTCGGCTTAAAGCGACGTTATGAACATAAATGTTATTCGTCTTAGCGTTGCATGAACCACTTCGCAATATCCACGAGTCAAATTGGACTGCACGATCCCCAAAATACCAAATCTGCACCGTTTTTAGCACCTCTGAACAGTCACTCTCCATAATTTTATCGACTACCATATGTATTGTCCAAAGGTCTGGCAAGTAAGCGTCATAAGCAGGGATTGGTAGTCGTTTCAGAAATATATGATTCTGGAGTACTACTACTATTACTACTATTTACATAGTAGTCATATGAATACCAATAAGCTGGTATTCACTATTGGTAGTAGTATCACTCTCAAAAGTGAGTACTATAGCACTCTTAGAGTACTATTTTCATTAGACCCCTCATCGGGCAAGGCCAGTCCTGATTAGGCAATTTTCGTGTGTGTGGCTCTCGTTGCAGCGGGAAAGATCGCCATTTCTAAAGAGAACAGCCAGTGATTCAAACTACCCACTCCGCAGCTTAGAATGGGATGCTATGTGGAGGGTTGCCAGGAAGGCGACGAGCTTTAAACGGACCTGTGCACTGTGTCTGGTAAGCATATCCATCACCTGTGTGCTATTGGTGTCTATGAAGGCTGTGATTCGGCGTTGAATGAGAGGTATTACAAGCAGCTATGTTTTGCTTGATACGGGTGGGCATTAACTATGACTTGTCTGCAAATTTTGTAGTCAGTCCTGCGTGCATGCTGTACATCCGCCGGTCGACCTACCTCCCGCAGCTTCGATCGCTTGAAAGCAACGTCTCTCGGCGGAGAAGTTAAGCAAAATTTGGGCTGGATCTGACTTCGATTTCGTCCCGTCGACAATTCCCCAAGTCGGTGTTGGTGCTGAGCGCTCTGTAAAGAGACGCAAAGTGACTAGCAGCTCGACTTCTACTGGTAAAACCAAGCCTGTTTCTTCATCAACGTTGAAGACTGGCACAACGAAGACTCAACCGATGAGGATAAAAAAACCACCACCGGTGCGATTGCTGTAGACAGAACCAGCTTCCCCTGTGTCAGACCTTGGTGTATCGCTTTCTGTCAAACATTCCAGAAGGACAGGAACTACCGACGATGTGTGGGATCTTATTCACACAGTAGAAGCCCCCTACAGGAAGAGGAACCCGTGGAAGTCGTCGACAACACAGTACCAGAATGTCTGTCTGTTGTGTCTGCAGGCAGTTCAGTCGCGGAATAAAACAAATCGATACAGCTGGGAAGAGGCTTTGCGTAATACGAAACACGCTAGTAACGCGAAGGACCACATAAAGCTGAAGCACGCGAATCATCCCCTGGCAATTTCGGCGGAGCAGACCGCGACTGAGAAGTCAAAGAAGGATGTATTGGCTGCTGAATCAGATACACAAGCTGTCCTCGACCTATCGCGTGATATCTGGTGGCACTACTACCTTTGATGATGCAGAGTTGGAGAAAGTGGGCACGACGTCAAAGCGATTCTTCAGAGCGAGTGAAAAGACCCTGAACGTCTTGATTTCCAAGTTTCTTATCTCGCAGGGGCTGCCATACACCGTGTGTGCTTCCTCGGATTTCAATGTCATGCGCACAGCTACAGGGAACCCCGCCTTTCAAATTTTGGGACGTGATCGACACGATCGTCTTTTTAACGGTCAGTCCCGCTATTTTGCGATCTATTAAGTGTGCTACTATCTGCAGAGATTGAGAAAGCTTGCCGACTCAAGTTCCTCGATCTGATTCATGATATTTGGACAAGTGGCAGCAAGGACAGTATTGTTGGTGCGTCCGTAGCCTTTATTAATAGTCTATGGCGATTCCGGTTCATCGCTGTACTTGCTTGTGTCAAGAACGACGGTCACAACGCTTCGGGGGTTGCTAAAGTCATTGAGAGCGCGTTTAAGGCAAGGTTCAATCTTGATATTCGATGTATGACTCGTTTTACGATGTTAGACACGACTCCTTCGGCGAAGAACGTCGCGGATCACATCGACACAGAGCAGGAAAGCTGCTCTATGCACCTCTTGAACCTCTGTATTGGATATGGAATTGGACTGAAGGACAATATTCAGACAAACACTGTGTTGAATGAGGAGACCAGCTCTTGGGACAAAATAGTAGCTACGGTAACTCCTGGAGGTGCATTGAGTGAAGGAGGCGACGTAATTCGGAAGCTTCGAAATTTAAACAACCACTTCAAATCATCCAAACAGCGAGTTACTCTGAAGAAGATCCAGGAGGCACTTTCCTATCCGGAACTGGAGCCGATGACTGACCAAGACGTGCGAGTCGCGTATACGCGCAAACTGATTCGCTGATCAGTGGTCAACTATTTCGCATTCGACGCATATTTTCAGTCCACAAAAAATAGCTCTAGCGTCTGAGCTGCGCTTACGGCTAAGGACTGGATGCTAGCTGTCGAAATGGAGGCGGCCACGAACTTTGTATTTAACCTTGCGTTGGTAGAGACGCAGAGTGAGAATCTGGTGTCCTCAAACATGGTCGTATTCAGGCGACTCGCGGAGAACAAGTTGAAGTCCTTTAAGTTTGAAACCTTGGCCATCGAAGCACCCAGGGCCAAAGATGCAAACGAGGCAAGTCATCGCCATGTTGTGAGAACTCGTGATCAGTTTTCGGAGGCTGGTAGGACGTGTTTGTGAAGAACTTTGCTGAAATTGCAGGCCCGTTTTCCCAAGATATCCACAGAGTCGATGGCGTGTGTTCTGCTTGATCATAGAACAAAGTCTAGTGCTAAGAAGATTGCTGCCGTGGGTAACATTTCACGCAAGGAAGAGAAGGTCATTTACAAGAATGGTGTTGAATTCCTACGTGCAGAACACCGAAAGGTTTTCGCTCAGATGAACAAAACAGGGGAAAATATCGCTGTCACAGCAATCGCTGTCCCAAAGTAGCATCTTGAGCCAAGATTCATCACCTTCTTCCTCGCCTGCGTCAACGGGTTGGGAAGACGCGGACGAGCTGCTACTACGGGCACCTATTCGAGCCACCAAGACGAGAGATATGGTCAAGGAGACCAAGATCAATGCCAGAGCGGATGCTGTCGTGCGAAAATGGCTGGATTTAGAGCCGGAATGGCTGGAGATCGTCCAGCGCCAGAATCCCGATCTCAAGTTCGAAGAATTGTCGAAGGGCAGCTCGATTGACGCGCAAGACGTATGCATTACTCTCTACTGGGTTTGTATAAGCACATTGACGTGCTGAAGTGGTTCCGCGATGAGGGGTGAAGTTCAGTTTTCCTCTATTGCTCTGTTAGCGCGCATCCACCTCGGTAAAATTTCTTCGTCGGCGTTTCAAGAGAGAGTTTTTTCAACACGAGGCATAATAATGGGTCCACTCAGGACGAGGACAGACAGCCGACGCGCCGAAAGACAGCTTCTACTTCGGCACAGCAGGAACGAGATCTTGAAGATGAAGCAGGACTCACGCAAGACGACGGAGGCGTAAATAGTAGTTTCGATAGTATACTAATATCACTACTACTACTACCGGCTCGAAAAAGCGCTACTAGTTTCTACCTCCGGTGGCCCGGTAGTACCGGTACTACTACTACCGGTTTTTTCTGGGTACTATTGTGGTTTCTACTCAAAATTTCCGTGCGCGGTTCTTCGAATCAACCAACAAGCAATCGCGCAACCTACGTAATAGCATTTTTCATGCATCTCAATAAGTATAATATGGCGACCTGCCCCGATCGGCAATATGATTGAGGGCGTTGAAGATCGCAGCTTCGCTACAGGACCAAGCTCGAGTGTCGGGTACGACGCCTTATCAGAGTATAGGCTTTCTCCGCCCCGAAACGAGCCTATTTCGCGAACTGCAGTATCCTCGACTTCGCCCTTAACGGTTCGTGTTTCACCGTACCCTCTGCGTGAGAGAACTCCTCCGCAAGCGCTCCAAGCTTCAGATATCTTTCGAGGCCAGCGGGCTCGTGTATCATTATATGCTTCGACCGGAAACGGCGACCAGCATCGATTGCAGTTGGTAGTCCAAGGGATTGTCAAGACTACAGTCGGTCAACGCGATTCGTCCGGCAAGCAGCTGGACATTTTTGCTGCTAATGGTGCTTCTTTTAGTGAGATCATGCACAAGTTATGGGAGAAGTTTAGCTGCCACGTCAAAGGACAAGCTAAAAACATCGATGATGTTTGGTCAGTTGAGCGCCCTGACGAAACATCATGGAGCAGTGTAATGCAGTTCAAAGCTAACAGCCGTATCGTTCCATCAGCTAAGACACCAGAGCTCTGGAACCGGTGGACCATATCCCAACGTGGGAACACTGTAACATTGATGATATATGAATACGGGCTGGGGATCCCCAACGCGCGAGTTCTGGACGAGTTTATGCAGGCATGCATTCGCCCGCAGCACACCGATCGTTCTGGTGCTGCAGCAGAGATATCTGTTCGTGAGATAGTGGGGCGATTGCAAGAAATTTGGGGAAACACATACCAAGCAAGTGCGCCAGTATGGAGAATGTGGGCCAACGAAATAATGCGTAACTTGGACCGCTCTACCTGGGATGCTGCTTTGCTGGACAACCCACCTTCTAGACTGGAACGTTATCTAAGTCCTTCCGACGGGCAAGTCCACGAGCACCTGATGAATCTGACTAGGTCGATACGTGTGGCACTAGACACGATCGAAGCTGCTCTAGCTGATAGCGCAGATCTCCGAAAGGGATGGGAAGCATACGGGCGCCGCTTAGAAAACCAAAGGCACGCATTGGAAGTGCGTAAGTCCACGATTGAGGGATTTCTAGCTGATATCCCTCTTCCTGATGCTGGTGATGTCCTTGATCCGACCTCTACAATGGAAAATATTGAGGATACTGAGCACCAAGAGTAAGTTCGAAGCTGGAAATTTATTTTTCGCTTAGCATTCAGACATTTCGACCAGCTCTCTTGTCGTAAAATCTAGCGCTTTACTTCCTTCGTTTGCTTGCAATTCGCTGTTCTCAGAAAACTGACACTGTCGTGTTTCCTTTTCCAGTGACCCACTAGGGTCAAAATATCCTTCCCGTTTCCAGCCGCAATGCTCAAATACCTTGGCCATATCGAAGCCAATGAATCGATCGAACGTTTCTACCACAAATGGTAAAAGATCATTGCTGCTTGACTCATTATAGTGTCTCTTAAAAGACTGCTTGATGTATCCGAACATGAATTCGATTGGGTTGAAAAATGGACAGTAAGCAGGCAAAAATATTGGTACGATTCCAATGCTCCGTAGGAAGTGGATGATTTCAGGATCACGATGAATTGAGGCACCGTCCATTATCCAGACAGAGTTTGAGCCAGGATACTGGCGTACATGCCCCCGTTCTGAGTAAGCGAAATCACGACAGTAGTTGAAGAACTGCACGCGATCAAAAGTCCCATCGCAGTTATAGTAATCGAGAATACCGGTAGCACACATAAACGCCAGCGCCGATACTCTTGGTTTACGCTGGAAATCTCCGCGTATTGCTATTGTTTGCCCTCTTAGCGAGTATCCGCGCTTTCTGATCATGCCCCGGTTGTCAAAAGAAACTTCGTCGAGAAAGACAAGGTTACGGTAGAACCAGTTGACATGACTGAGCTCTTCTACAAACCGGAACACATCAAGTTCTTTGATGTGCATAGCCCTCCGTTCGAGAACTTTTCTTGTAAGGCCCCCATCGTGAATAATCTGCCACACAGATGATATAGAAATGCTCAGTTGGTGTGCACGAACAAATGCATCACGGGCCTCATCCAGATAAGCTAAGGGGTGAACTGCGTAGTAATTACACAGCCACTCCCGATGAGCAGTTGTGAATTTTCGAATAGCATTTGCGTCTACCCGCTGGTACGTCCCTGTCCGCTCGTACACATTAATCCAATTTCCGATGGTCTTAACGTTCTTTTGATAAATGTGGGCAAGCTGTGAGCGCGAGTATCCGAGACAGTAAAATCCGTAGAGACAGTGAAAAACTGTATTCGGGTGGACATGCTGCCGAATAACGGCGTCTTCCATTCCGGACGCTAAACGGCAATGGGAATGACAGGCAGGTAGATCTGTAGCATGTAGACGTACTCATTTGTTAGCTAGAGAACGGAAACTCAAGCGACACGGTCAACTTAACCTCTTCGGAAGCGCGGCAATTCAGGGGTGGCAATTTGAAGAATGGTGATCGTGATGCAAATCTGGCTTTTGACCAATCAAAACACTTGGTCGACTTGTCGTCGATTCGGGCAATAGCCCCGAAAATGTAAATTTAGCCTGAAAGCACAATACTAACCCCTGGTCATAAGTGCGCGAATGCTGTGCGCCACATAAGCCAGCCTTGCGAATTATTGTACTGTACATTCGATGTACCGGAACTACTACTACCGGTTTTTCAGGGTACATGTACTGGTCATAAGTGCGCGAAAGTTGTGCGCCACATAAGCGAATTAGATCCTGGTAAATACTTTCGACTGATTATCATGAAGGGACGCGAAGGTTGGATAGCGGATCTTAAAGTGCAGAATTGAAATTGTCGAGTGTGCCGCCATGAGGCTTCAGCTACTCGTGCTAGTTTTGGGCTTCCAGTTTGCGTTGGGTGCAGATGACGATTCTACTTCGGAGAAGGACCTAATCTCGCAGTACATCCACGTGCCGACGTCATGCGAGACGGAGAACTGTGTAGCCGGTGGCTGTCTTTTCGAGAATTGCGCCTCTCCTCTGTCCTGCAAAGGCGGACTCTGCTACTTCCGGTGAGTGCACTAACTGATCTGAATTTGCTCTGGCAGTGTCACATGACGCTTAAAACTTATAGAGGCGCGACTTATTCCTTGTCGCGTAACAGGAAGTGTAAGGAGGCTGCGTGTGAAGGAGGGGCGTGTATTTTTGACAATACTGCAGGCGCCTCGTGTCCTGGAGGCGGCTGTCAGTTTGTCAACGTGCCAGCAACGCTAGCAGACGGATACTGCGACGGCGGAGGCTGCACGTTGGATGGAGACAGCCACCCATCCAGCTTGAGCGGCTCCCTCGCGGAATGAAAGCGAAGCGTTCGGCTATCACTACTACACCAGGGGGTTGGTGCTAATGAAAACGAATATATTACATGGACATGAAGTTATTCCGTTGCTTTCAGTAGTGGATAAGAGGGTGCACGGGCCACACGCGCTCGGACTCGAGCTCGACCGTTTCATGGCTGTCGATAAAGTCTAGATGCTCGTCAATTGTCATGAGCTCTTCTCGCCCAAGTAGCCATAGCACGAGGTCGTTGGACGGGAGGAAAGTCTGGTCAGTATTCGAGAGATTGTTCAGACACTTGCGGATCTCCCCAGGCGGCATCGGCCCGATCTTCTTGACGAATTTGATCAGATTGAGAAAAGTCTCGACGATGCATTGCGGTGCTGTATCCCCTGTCCAGTCAGCAGCGTCACTGCGGCTGAGGACGATCTTCTTAAAGTACAGTCCTTGCAGAATGCGAGCGCCATTGTCGTCGCAGTTGGCCAGGATCTTTAAGGAGTTAGCGTCGATGAAACGTTGTTGCTCAAGTTGCTTGAGAATAATTACAAACTGCTCGGCTGTTGTTTCAAGGAAGATAACGACAGTCGCGTCGTGCAGTAGCACGAGCCCCGTAGCCTCGCATTGGATCTTGCTCAACAGCTTGGCGAAGTATTCCTGTGTCTTGCGTGCATTGTCGATGGACAGATCTACCAGTTTGCCCAGAATGGCGGATCTTGATAGTCGCAGGTCAAACTTGGCGGACGGCTTGACGTCATGCAACGAGCTGCTGCTGCCGTGATGCGACTGATTACCTTGAGCAGTCCAGTCTCCTCCGCTTGAGGCCTCCCCAGCCTCCTGCTGCGTCTCAAGCAGTCGTCGAGGCTGCGGAGGGTTTACGAAGGTCAGTACGTTAGACAGAGAGGGGCCTAGCAGTAACAACTGGTCAAATGGGGATTTTGACGAGGTGACTGCACCATGGAGTGCTGTGTCTGGACTGGGAGAATTTGCTTCCTTCGGTGCGGTAGGTAGACGCAGACGAGACCCGCTACCTGCGAGCAAGTGCGACGAGACTGGACGCCCGGGAGCTCGCGCTGTTGCCTGGCGGTTCACGCGAGGCTTCTCCATCAGGCTCAGTAAGGTCAAGAGAGGAGGCAATCAGATAGAGCGACGCGTCGCTTGGGGGGGGGGGTCGTTTTTTTATTGGTGTGTAGCCAGCACATTGTACATCGTGATCGCGATAAGTGCAGGTATGAGCGAGAAGCTGTAGAGCTCCATTGCCATTGAGCTTCATTGGCATTCGCTGCACTGAGATCTTCGGCATTTTGGATGACGTCAGTGCCTTCAACTCGGTGTTTTACGTCAACGACGCCTCTGCCAACGCGAAATCTGTAAAAGTACAGTACCAGGTTAAATTAAGCTGCAAGCAAATATATATTACCCTCCTTTTACAAATGCCACGCGGGAGGTAGGACTCTCATCCATTTTGTGTTTGCCGGCCAAACCTATAATAGTACATATAATCACAATACCTTTATTCGAATCGCGGGCAGTACGTTCCACGTTGGATTGAACACAACGCCTCACAACCAAAAGCATCGCTCGTGGCAAAAGGAATTTATAGCCGCGCTCTGTCTTAGCTGCTTTCCGAGCTTCATGGCGGTGTTGTCCAAGTCGCACGCCGCGTCTGGCGCCTTGTCCATCACGTCGCTCGTACGTTTCCACTCTGTACTCTCCTGTCTTTACTCTGTAGGCTCTGCAATCCGATTCCTCACTGTGTCCGACGTCATGTGTCCCAATTGCTCAAATTACAGGTGGCATTGGCTGTGGCAATTCGCGAACATGGACAAAAGAAGGCGAACGCAGCCTTCGCGATGGACTCGGAGTTCATGACCAAGAAGCAGGGCAGTCGGCAGAAGGTGGCAGTCAATAGGGAGTTCTATCGTCGCTTCCTGCGTCTCTTCAAGGTCATCGTACCGGGTCCTTTCACAGCCGAAGTGGGGTTCGCTGCTCTTGTGGCGGTTATGCTCGTGGCTCGCACGTCCTTCGACATTGTAGTGCTGCACACCTTCACTGCCGTCGAGAGAGCCATCATCTCTCGCTCGCAGACGGACTTTATGCGTCATCTGCGCCGCTTCGTGGCCATTATGTTGCCCATGAGTTGCGTTAACAGTCTGCTGAAATACGGCCACACGGAGCTCAGTCTCCGTTTCCGAACGAGACTCACCCGCCACCTGTACGAGCAGTACGTGAAAGGGTTTGTCTACTACAAAGTGTCCAACCTGGACAACCGCATCTCCAACGCCGACCAGCTGCTCACAGTGGACGTCGAGCGCTTCAGCAACTCGGTGGCGGATCTGTACTCCAACATGTCCAAGCCCGTGCTGGATATCGCCATCTACGCCGTCAAACTGTCGTCCTCTATCGGCGTGGAAGGGCCCGTGATCATGTTGAGCTACCTGGTGGCCTCGGGCTTCTTCCTCACGTGGCTACGGCAGCCGACGAGTCGCTTCACGATCGCCGAACAGCAGATGGAAGGCAACTTCCGCTTCATGAACTCGCGACTCATCACGCACAGCGAGGAGATCGCCTTCTACAACGGCAACGTGAGGGAGAAGCGCATTTTGGACCAATCGTTCACCCGACTCATCGACTTGGTGCGCAGTTCGCAGCAGTTCCGCTTCTCCATGAGCGTTATCGACAACATTGTGGCCAAGTACCTGGCGACAGTCGTGGGGTACGCTGTGCTGTCGAAGCCTTTCTTGGACCTGTCGAACAAGAGACTGGAGCACACGTCATACGCCGAGCGAATGGAGGATTACTTCCGGTCGGGCAAGATGCTGCTCAAGATGTCGGAGGCCATGGGGCGTCTGGTGCTGTCGGGCCGCGAGCTGACGCGTCTGGCGGGATTTACGGCTCGGGTGACCGAGATGATCGACGTGCTGAGCGACTTGGACCAGGGCAAGTACCACCGCACGATGCTGAAGGCTGAAGAGGAAGATCTCGAAGAGTCCAAGACCCAGTCCACGTCTGCTGACTCGCTGGGTCTGTACCCCAACAAGGGCGAGATCCTGTACCGTGACCACGTGATCCAATTCCAAGATGTGCCACTCGTGACACCGAACGGAGACGTGTTAGTGCCATCGCTCAACATCAAGGTCGAGTCCGGTATGAACGTCGTCGTCGCAGGGCCGAATGGCTGTGGCAAGAGCTCGCTGTTCCGCATTCTTGGCGAACTGTGGCCCATGTTCGGTGGCAAACTGACGAAGCCCGAGCGCAACGGACTGTTCTACATCCCGCAGCGACCATATCTGACATTGGGAACGCTACGAGACCAGATCATCTACCCACACTCGCTCAAGGAGATGCAGGCGTGCGGAAGGACCGACGAAGACTTGATGTTCTACCTGGAGAAGGTGCAACTGGGTCATCTCGTGGACCGTGAAGGCGGCTGGGACGTCATTCACGACTGGGCCGACGTCCTGTCGGGCGGTGAGAAGCAGCGCGTGGCCATGGCGCGTCTGTTCTACCACAAGCCGCAGTTCGCTATCCTGGACGAGTGCACGTCTGCCGTTAGTGTGGACGTCGAAGGCGCAATGTACAGCTACTGCCGCGAACAGAACATCACGCTCTTCACTGTGTCGCACCGCAAGTCGCTTTGGACGTATCACGAATATGTGCTTCGGGTGGGTACTTTGGTATATTTTTATATTTTTTATTGTTTGCATGGATTAATTTATTGTATCAATTGCAGTTTGATGGTCGTGGCCACTACGAGTTCAAGAAAATAGACGACGTCGACGAAGCATTCGGCTCTTAACCTCAGGTGGCGGGTCTACAGAGTACCGCGTAGCTGTCCTTAATTCCAGATAAAATCTTTGAACACGTATCTCTATTTTGTCAAAAGTAACTCTATGGGTTTGTCCTATCTCTATTCTCTATTGACCTAAAGACATGTTCTTGTCGTACCCCAACAGGAACAACGCACGCGCCAGTTTGCGCTCTTCGTCGCCGCCCAAACTGTTTCTCCAGCTCTCCATCTCACTCAACGTGGCGTCCACTTCAGCGGCGTCTTGCGCCTTGAACAGGCGAGCGAAGAAGACTTTGGCCTGACTCCCCACTGCAGCATCATGCACACGGTCCAGCAGGTCTCGCAGCCAGCCCCAGTTGTCGTCGTTGAGCGCCGTATCTGCTACACCCAAGAACTCCAACTTCTCTTGACGCTCGTCGTCACTGCCACAAGAACTTGGTGGGGATTGCGTCTGTATTGACGCTTCCTCATGCCTCACGATGGTGTTCAACACGTCAGGACTGAGAGAAGGCGCCATGTAGGTGAGGAAGAGCTCTGTGCACTCGCTGGACAATGCGGCAGTGAGGAACGATACTTGGCCTGCTACAAGTGTGGCAAGTTGTTATCTTAGCTCTAGTCCGTTACTTGTGCCTCTTCGAGACCAAAGCACTGGCTCTGACGCGCTGAATCTGAAAAGTAAGCGCTAAGTGAATAAAAACGCTTAGAAAGTAGCACTAATTCCGAATAGTTGAAACAGGGGCTGGTAGTATCATCAAAAGTAGTAAACTTGGATAGTACTACTGCCACTTTTTTTTGGTAGGACTAATATTAATACCGAGGTGTACGGTATTCACTTTGGGTATTAGCATTACTCTCTCCACGCAGTTGGATATTAACCTTAGAGTACTACTTCCAGGTACCCTGATCGAGCAAGGCCAGCCCTCATTTGGCATTTTGAAATCGTGTGGCTTCCCTCCACCACTCGCAATTTGTTTCACCGGCATACCTGAACTCAAACTATCGGACAACGGAAAATGGGGTGCGTGGTAGCGGGCTGCCAGGAAGGCGACGAGCTAAGGACGGAGCCGTGTACTGTGTGCAGAAAACTAATCCATCACATGTGCGCTATTGGTGTTTATGAAGGGGCTGACTCCGCGCTGAATGAGAGGTAGTTGTGCCTTTTTTATTGTCACGGCACGCTAATGAGCACGTATTTACTTCCAATACAGGTTCTGTAGTAAATCCTGCGTGCAAGTCGTGCATACAATCGTGGGTGGATCCAGCTCAAATCCAGATGTACGCTGAAAGGGTGGATCCAGCCCAGATTCAGGTGTACGTCGGAAGGCTCTGACATAGCTCCTCAATCAACAAGAGAATGTTAAGAGAAGACATATTTGCAAAGTAACGAAGAGTGGATTAGGATAGCTTAT
>NW_003303627.1:165541-170096 GCF_000142945.1 Phytophthora infestans T30-4
CTTGGGAGTGGTCCATCGCAGGCATATTCTCGCTTTACCAAATTCATAATAGTCCCCCAGCCAAACAGTCGCGTAATCCCTCGATGAATCGAACTGTTGTAGGTCCAACCTGCCCCAAGAA
Organism: Phytophthora infestans T30-4; assembly: GCF_000142945.1. Classification (NCBI taxonomy): domain Eukaryota; phylum Oomycota; class Peronosporomycetes; order Peronosporales; family Peronosporaceae; genus Phytophthora; species Phytophthora infestans. The sequence continues at coordinate 165,663 of NW_003303627.1, forward strand.
AGGATTGCATCGCCCCGTAACGACTGTGCGAAAGGACAAGTCTGCTAAACGAAGACATGTCCTTAGGATTCGCCTCCAACCCCTCCTTGGAGACTCGATGGCCTAAGTAATCCACCTTGCGCATCCCCCAATAGCTATTTACCACACTGATAGAGAGATTCCACTTAGTACACGCCTCCAGTAGGGATGTCACTCTTTCGCACAACTGATCACACGATTTCGCCGGGATTAGAATGTCGTCGATGTAAGATCTGCGTCCTAATACGGACGGGGTTCCAGGATCCCCTGGCTCTCCTGCCTCAAATGGATCTACTTCCGTATGATCTTCCCCGGATCCACCCCTTTTGGGTTCCGGTATTCGGGTGAATCCATAGCGGGCGTTATCGATTAGACGTTGGTAGATCTGGGTGCGTTCTTCAATCCAAACGGCATCCGGTTCCACTCGAACAGTCCGAACGGTGTGATGAATGCGGATATTGCGCGAGCTCGATCCGTCATAGTCACCACCCAGAAACCACTGGCCATGTCCAGAGAACCAGAGTACTTTATTAAAAACCACAGTACCAGAGTACTTTATCCAAATCTTCCAATAGCTCATTGATTAGAGGCATTGGATACATCATCAACCGGGTCAAGCCGTTAACTACCCGGTAATTAATGCACAGACGTATATCCACCCCGTTCTTCTTGATGATGATTACCACCGGAGATGCCCACGGGGACGTTGAGAAACTAATGATCTTGGCCTGCAGGGCCCTTAATCAGATCCGATAGTTTTTCTCGGAGCTGAGGTGCCACCTTCCGCATCCTTTGAGCGATCGGTTTCGCGTCGCCGACATCGGTGTCACATTTGACTCCGCGGGCAGCGGGCGGTAATGCATTACCTTTACTAATCAGCAGATGCCGGCTTTCCCAGATCTTATGACGTAACCGATCCACTTCCGCGGGCTTGTTCGCCCCTGGATCCACTTGGATATCGTCAATTGTGACCTCCTCGGTGGTCAGTGGTACCCCCGGGATCACCGCCAGGCCTTCTCCGAGATCCTCGGCGTGTAGTTCTTAGCCTTCAGGGTAACAGACTTGTTCATCTTCCGTCTTCGTCGGATCCACCATTGGATCCAAGCACCGCGACCCTCTTTCACCTGTCAGTCCTTCTGTCTTCGTGGGATCAGGTACCCTGGTACCGGGGAAACCACCAATTGGATCAACTTGATCATCTAGCGAGTTTAAACATGTGGTGAAGTGCTTTCTCAGAAATAAGAGAATGGACCTGACGAGGGGTCACTATCCGGAATCAGTGATAATGTCAAGTGATTAGAGAGGATTTGGATTGTCTGGCACGGATGCAAGTATCCTGTGGTGATTAGCCATGACGAGCAGCACCCCGTATGAAATGACGATGGATCTGGTGTGAGTGATGTTAGGGAAGGCAAGATCCACCAAGACCTATCTCGGATCAACCCTTACCAGGATTCACTTAGGTGGATATGGGATATACTATATACGGGTGGATCGAGTGTGGATCCTATGAAGGAATGATGGTAGGTGCCATCCGAAGGTGGATTTAGTAACCACGGCTAACGGGAAGTCAAGATCCACCGCGAGGTGTCCCGGATCCCATACTTCCGAGTTCGGATCCAAGGAGGTGAGGATCCCACATGAAGGGACCTGGATCCGGGATACAGGGATGATGGATGCAGTGGATCTCGAGCTTTCGTGGACAATGGAGATCACAGATGATCGCAAGACGATGTTGGATGATTGGAGAGCTCAGATCCACGACGAGTGTACACTTACAGTGAAGTGGATCCAAGCCACCTGGATCTGGATGAGTGTACCCATAATAGGGTGACCATAATGATTAAGCCATGGATCCGGTAGATCTGAGGATAATACAGCTGGGATGATGGGTCAAGGAAAGAAAGGACATGCGGCCGAGCCTGGTAAGGGAAATTAACAAGTAAAAGACATAGAAGGTAGAAATCCAGACAGGTACAGGCTTAAGTATCAATACAGTCTTCTATTTGCACAGTAGCACGCAAGTGCCCTTCCTGCCCTCAAGAACCGGAACTACATTGGCCGTACGAGCTCCGTGAAGGTTAGGAAATTGCGAATCTAGTGTTGGTAGTGATAGCTGGATAATACATTGGCCAGATCCTACAACCTAGTGAGCTTCCCTATACACGTGCAGATCCGACAGGTTAACCGAATTTACTACTTGGTCGGTTATACTCTAGAAGGTCTCAACGCTCAAGATCTCGTCACAGGAGGCGGCAAGTACGACGCCAAGGAAACGCAAAGGCAAGCGACACACCCGCAAGGCAACCCTACGGCCAGATCCACGATCTAGGCCCCGGATCCATAAGCTCGAATATTCGCTTAGGATTCGGAACAATCCACGGACGCAGAGTGAAGGTTTTCCACTTCTGCTCCACCCCATCTCCACGTCTCGCCAAGACACTCAAGCTTCACCACTTGAACTCTTCGAAAGTTACCGAGAGAGCAAGATCCCGCCCTACCGACGGGTACACAAGGTGAGGAAAGTTCAGCAGAACACGGATCATCGGGGGACCCCCTCCGTTAGTCGGTGTCTGGGCGCAGTTGGTAAGTTGGATCTGGCAATCTCGCAGATTTTGCTGATCCCGCTACACCACAATGGTGCGCGTGCTTAAATCTTTTGGTGACTCGGGATTTCACCGTGAGTCTTAAGAAGATGCTCAAGTGAAGATTGAGCCAGGGGAAGAGGCGTCGTCGGAGGTCGGATCGACGAAGACGCTGCTGATTGAAACAAGATCCGCAGATCGACGGAGTTTTGGTAGGAACTCTGTCGACGGAAGAGAGGTGGATCCGGATCCGGATCTAGAAGAGAAACCTCTCTATCCTCCCCAGGTCCCCTCGGGGACCCCTGCGGATCTTGACGCAAGTCAAGATCCGCTAACAAAACAAGGGAAAGTGAAGGCGAAACGGTATGCATGTGCAGATTCACCGGTTAAGCCAACACCGTACCTAAACCCAAGCCCGCTAGTCGAAGAAACAAGAAAGAAGACGAAAACGAGTAAGACTACGCGGAAGAAGATGCAAGCTCCAGAGTCGGAAGAAGACCAAGCTGGATCCAGGTCAAGCTGGTCCGACAAGGATCTCGAGTTTGTGTATCGCCACCAAGCTTTACGCGACTTCCTGCATCAAGATCCTGTCATGCAGATCCTGAATCCACGACAGATCGAAGATCCAAGGGAACCGGTGAGAGCACCAACGAAAACGGCGAACAAGTTGGTGGCAGTCAAAGATCTATTACGTTTGCTTACGGAGTCAGGCATCGTAGCTGGTGTGTTCGACGCAGAGGATATCTTCGAGCTAGACCTGGATCTCATAGTATCCGCGACGCGGGACCTCTTTGCCAGAGTTAAGTCCATCACCGGAGAAAGGTCGCGCACTATGGATCCAGTGTCGTCGCCGAGGATCAGCCAAGCTGCGTCCTCAAACTACGAATCCGCCGCTGAGGATGAGTCAGACACGTCGTCCGAACCACGACGCATGACTTTAGGACCCTCCGGGGCATCCATGCTGGAAGCGCGGGCGAGGATCCGAGGACAGGAAGCCCCTGTGAACGTGAAAGCTCGGGATCCAGTACGCCCTACGCGTGATTTGACACAATCCAGCCAGGATCGAGCCAGATCCGGCAAGAAGCCAGTGGGATTATCGTCAGATCAGGCTCGAGGTAATCGCCTCACGGATCCAGTCCCGCCAGTGGACCAGACGGCCACAGGCTCTTCCGACACTTCCGCGGGCACCCTGCAACGGCACTTTGAAGCTGCGATGAATCGCTTCCTGGCCGAACAGGGTATGAGAGCGCCCGTGCCACAAGTGCAAGTGCTCCATGAACATGGAGCACGGGACGTGGAGATGGAGTCAGTAGAGGGGGACAACTCCCATGATGAGTTCGACCCAGACGATCTGGATGGCCCATCCACTTCGGCAGCCGTGGTAGCAACGGCCACAGCCGGGGCAGGTGGATCGTCCATGATCCAGAAGGTACGGATCTCAGCTATATCGGACTTGAAGGAGTTCACGGGCAAGGATCAAGATGAGGACCGAGCGAGAACATGGATCAGCAAAGTCAAGTCGGCCCTCATGAGAGATCAAGCGTCGGATGCTGAGAAGTGTCTGACCTTTGCGGATCTGCTAGCGGGGCCAGCCAGGAACTGGTATCGGCAGCTGGGCAGATCAACCAGGAACAAGTGGCCAGATTTGCTGCGCAGTTTCCAGACCCAGTACTGTGGATTAGGAGTGTCGGTGGCACGACAATACTACCATGCTCGCCGCAGATCGGATGAATCCTCGTTGGAATACCTACATCGACTAAATGTGGCCGGTCTACGGGCCAAGTTGAAGATCAAGGATGGGGGATCCAAGGTACTGCGGGAACACGTGGAT
>NW_003303627.1:171709-173766 GCF_000142945.1 Phytophthora infestans T30-4
TCGGCGATGGTTGGCGAAGGACGGTATCCCTAGGCGACCTGGATATGTGTCAGTGGGATCCCGCCGCTACAAAAGAATGGCAGAATCTGGTGTACGAGGCGACTACCGAGATCGATCTCTCGGAGAGGTGGAGCTCCCGGCGGAGCCAACTGGCCCCTTGGTGGATCGGCCTTCATATCCAACTCGCGAAAGATCCTGCAGAGAGATCGACGGGTTGAGATCAAGCAATGGAGGTTGGATGCATGACGGGGGACGATCCCCAGAGTCGGCCTTAGATAACGCAGGGTCGGTGGATGAAGGATTGCAGAGAGCTAAAGCCGAACAGCCGGATCCCGCCGATCCACAGTGGATACAAGCTTTCCACTGGATAAAGTGCCTGGATCCCTATCGAGAGTGGCAACGCTAGTCAAACCCGATCTGTCGGGTTTAGACTTGTTAGAGGACCGGCTGGATCCGACCGGTGACTTCCCCAGTACCAGGATACCCGACCCCACGAAGACAGAAGGGATGACGGTCGAAGGAGAGTCGCGGTGCCTGGATCCAAGGGTGGATCAGACAAAGACCGAAGATGAACAAGTCTGCTACCGTGAAGGCGGGGATCTACACGCCGAGGATCTTGGAGAAGGTATGGCGGTAATCCCGGAGGTACCACTGACCACAGAGGAGGTCACGATTGATGATATCCAAGTGGATCCAGGGGCGAACGAACCCACTGAAGTGGATCGTCTGCGTCAGAAGATCTGGGAAAGCCGACATCTGCTGATCGGTAAGGGTAATGCGTTACCGCCCGCCGCCCGCGGAGTCAAATGTGACATCGATGTCGGCGACGCGAAACCGATCGCTCAAAGGGTGCGGAAGGTGGCACCTCAGCTCCGAGAAAAACTGTCGGATCTGATTAAGGGCCTGCTGCAAGCCAGGATCATCAGCTTCTCAACGTCCCCGTGGGCGTCGCCGGTGGTAATCATCATCAAGAAGAACGGGGTGGATATACGTCTGTGCATTGATTACCGGCTGGTTAACAGCCTGACTCGATTGATGGTGTATCCGATGCCTCTGATCAATGAGCTGTTGGAAGATTTGGATAAAGTACTCTGGTACTGTTCTCTAGACATGGCCAGTGGTTTCTGGGTGGTTACTATGACGGATCGAGCTCGCGCGATATCCGCATTCATCACACCGTTTGGCCTGTTCGAGTGGACCCGGATGCCGTTTGGATTGAAGAACGCACCCCAGATCTACCAACGCCTCATCGATAACGCCCTCTATGGGTTCACCCGAATACCGGAGCCCGAAACGGGTGGATCCGGGGAAGGTGACGCAGAAGTGGATCCATTCGAAGCGGGGGAGCCAGGGGATCCTGGGACCCCGTCTGTGTTAGGACGCAGATCTTACATCGACGACATTCTGATCCCGGCGGAATCGTGGGATCAGTTGTGCGAAAGAGTGACATCCCTACTGGAGGCGTGTACTAAGTGGAATCTCTCTATCAGTGTGGTTAAGAGCTATTGGGGGATGCGCAAGGTGGATTACTTGGGCCATCGAGTTTCCAAGGAGGGATTGGAGGCGAATCCTAAGGACCTGTCTTCATTAGTCGATTTGTCCTTCCCACAGTCGTTACGAGCGATGCAATCCTTCTTGGGCAGTTTGAACTACTACAGTCGGTTCATCGAGGATTACGCCCTGTTTACCGCGGTGTTGTATGAATTAAGAGAGGTAGATTTTGCTGCGATGACCGCTCCAGCTGTCCGGATGAAAATCCAACAAGCTCTGGCCCGGGAGATGTCGGATCAACGAAGGGATCCAAGTGGTATGACGTCAGAAGAGGACCTAACACAGGAGCTGGATCCACTCCGAGACCAACAGAGAGAGGATCCAGTCTGGATAGAGACGACGGATCAGAACATGGAAGAGGCAGAATCTCGGTGGATCCGAGCTCAACACGCATTCGTGGAACTGAGGAACAGGATCGCGACCACGCCTATCCTCCGTCATTTTCGGTCAAACCTACCGGTAATAGTTTATGCCAGTGACTGGGCAGTCTCAGCAGCTCTGGTGCA
>NW_003303627.1:185148-192250 GCF_000142945.1 Phytophthora infestans T30-4
GCATACTCCGTCACCAAAGGATACACCGGATCCTTGGGGTTCTTAAGGATCTCAGAACCCAAGCGCGTCTGACGCTGCTTGTTTAGGTCTCCCAGGACCTTCTCGTCCAAGACAGGGGAGGAGTATAGCTCCTCCCGAGTGGTCTCAGGTATCATGAGCACCATCTCAGCAATCGCTCTAGCCTTGAGGTTGGCCAGTAGAGACTCAGTCGTCATTTCCTCGAGGTTCAGTATCTCTGCAACCTCTGGCAACGGTTCCAAGTGGACACCAGATGCCTTGACGGGTAAACCGGTCTCGCCATCGAAGATGTGATAACACTCTTCCACCGGCCTTGTCTTTGTCGGAGGATCCCGGGCCCTGGACTTCGAGTCGCTTGAAGCGACGTCGATCTGAACGAAGTTCGGATCCGACTTGAGGCGGCGGCGGTGTCGTTGACGACGGCGACCGTGACGTGGAGCTTTGCTGCCTACGTCTAGGATGTCGGCGCTACGACATCCGAGACACTCGTGGCCTCGTGTGGTACTATGGTACCCACACAGGAAGCGTGTTCGACGCCTTCCTCTTCAGTTAAGGTCTGGGCGACCGCGTGTGACACTTTGCTACCCACCCAGGAAGCGTGTTTGACGTCTTCCTCTTCAGTTAAGGTCTGGGCGACCGTGAGTGGAACTCTGTTACCCACTCTGAACACGCTGTTCTCAGTGTTCGTAACAGCTGCAGCTGTCTGCAGAACTAAGTTACCCGCCTGTGGACCTAAGTTACCCACTTGGCCAGCGCCTCTTCTGGGCGCTGCCACCATCGAAGCGTCCTCGGAGTCGTCATATACGTCGACGACTCCCAAGCATCTGCCGGATGCTTTGGTACCCTGGCAACCCTTGCGGGCACCCCGGGTCCTGACAGAGGTGGGAACATGACTCACCAATGCTCTGTCGGACTGCGCAGGGCGGCTGGCACCGATTGCCTTGCCTCGCCAGTCGATCCAGGGCTCGTGCTTCTCAAGCCAGGGCATGCCCAGGATCATATCATATGGATTTATATCAAGAACAGTGAACTGTTCGAGGCTGTTAAAGTCTTCAAACTTGATCCATATGGACATTGGGGACAGTGACGACCTTCCCGTCGGCCAGTCGTACTGACACCGTCCCGTTGCCCTTGCTTTCTATCAAAGCATCGGACAACTTGTTGCTGCTGCGAGCAACCGTCTGGCGGCGTGCGAAATTCTTCGACGCCCCAGAATCGATCAAGATTCTAAAGGGATGATCGTATCCCCGTACACATCCGTGTACTACGAGCAACCCGCCGCTGCGCTTCGCCGATTCGAGAGTGCGAAGACTCTCAGGGGCTAAGTCCCCGTGGTACGCGCCACCCGCGCACCCATCACGAAGACTTAGTTCTTCCCCAGTAGGGCGCCCCGCCCCTACTGGTTCCCGGCGTTCCCCTGTCCCCGGGATCCTGGCTTCTGCCAGCGACCCTTGAGGACGGGCTTGGGGAAGGACCGTCTGCGGAGTCTTTCCGCGGGACAGTCGCGCTTGAAGTGGCCCATCTTCCCGTAGCCGAAGCAGCGGATGTCACGCTGTTCGGCAGACCCGAGTTCCATGGGAACTGGTCCGTTGGGGCTTGTTCGACCGGGAGCCGACAAGGACCTCCCAGGCCACGCTGAGGCCGGCGTACGCGCCTGGCGATGGCTCTACGCTTCCTAAAGAGCCACTTGAATCGCCTCTGCAAGGGTGTTTGACTGCACCCGGAACAGCTGAGTGCGTGCGGGGCCCACTCGAAGGCCGTCCATGGACACAGTCATCTGGATGTGTTCGTTGAGTGGGTTTCCCACTAGGGACGCCGTAAGCTCCCGTATCTCTTGCACGTACTCGTGCAGTTCACGCCTCCCTTATTTGCACGAGAGGAAGCGCGAACGCTGGCGGTAGTCGTAGTTCGCCGGGAGGAACGCGGCTCGGAGCTGTTCACACAGCTGATCCCAGGATGTGAAACATCCGGGGGATGTTGCCTCCCGTGTGTACACCCAACTCTTAGCACGGCCACTAAGGTTGGAGAGTGCAAAAGCAACACGAAGTTGCTCGGTCGAGATCAGAGCGGCGTCCATCGCGAGCTCTACTTCTCGGACCCAGAAGTGAAGGTTCTCGCCTTCCTTCCCTTCATACGGCTTGACCTTCAGCCGTATTGGCTTCGGGTGAGGCGAGTTTGCTTCCGCCGCCGAAGCTGGCAAATTCTCCCGCACATGCGCGATGAGGCCCGGCTCGTACGCGTCAAACGCATTGACGCGCTTGAGCTGCTCGGCCGGTGTTGGCACCACCAGGCTTTGCAGGGCCTCCATCCCGAAGATGCCTGCCATCTTCCGAACCGACTCGAACTGAGAGTCGTTCATATGGGAGAAGTCGTTCCTATCCATGGCAACAAACTTTGGAGAGGTTCAGGTAGTCTACCCGCGGTGGCGTGGATTGACTACGAGTGCTACCAAGTGTGACGGGGTCACACAGCACCTTGCGCTAGAGGAAGTTAGCTTCCGAGAGTATACAAACTCTCAGTGAAAGGCAGTTCACAGGTCCCCTCTTTATCAAAAGAGAGCGAAGTGACCTATTTAAGGTAGAATGTAAACTGAGTATATTTATAAGTAGATAAAGCTTGGGTTTAATACAAACTATAAGTCACCTATAGAAATGCAATGTCATCAACCAACGGTTGGCTTTGGACGACCTTGGTACTTTGTACCAAATATCCCGAAGTATGACGTGTCATACTTCTGAAGTGTGATGTGTCACACTTCATGTAACCAGGGTACACTTAGGGCTACGTACCCCGTTACACGCGCTGTAGCTACAAATGTAGTTAGGACGTTCCCACAACAATACGTCTGCTAGGATAGCAAGTGATCGTTTGAGCGGACCTGAAGACCCCAGTTCTGCCCTTGCACTGGGACAAACTAGACCTTGTAAACTACTTATATAGGCCAACCAGTAAAAATAAGAGCACGCTACTAGCACGAGCAAAGCTAATAGGTATTATCGATCCTCGTTTTCCCAACAGCGGAAGAGTACCAGGCACGGGTAAGCCTTTTACGAGGGCACAGAGTGTTCAACACTCGGTTGGAAGAATAAAAGGGATGCAATACAAGCACTCCCAGTCGTGCAAATAGGCAACAATAAGCCGTCACGTAAAACCTCCCGGTAGTAATTGGCCAAAACACACAGTCTCTTGGCCTTGCCGGATGGACCCTCACTACAGAGCTTCGAGCTCACCGACAGGTATAGCACACTCAAACAAGCTTGACCAGACGCTTACATTGAAGCCGGACGTCGCTCTGTGTGCTTGAGTGGAAATTCTGTTCTGTATTTAAGCTTACCCTTTCGGGTCTATTCTTAATAAGAAGTCCTAATGAAGTATACAAATATCAAGCGAACAATGATCCGTTATGGATCTTCTTGCACGCCAAGCGTCGTCTGCAGCGTCGCATGAGCATCTTTAACGGCCCGCGCCTTTCCCAGACGGTGAGCGTGCTTTCAAAGAGTCGCGGAGTCTTCCGCGAACTCCTCTTAACCGCCACCGGAGGTTCGTACCGTAGATGGTCGGTTCTTGGCCGCTGAATGCGAATCCGGCCAGTCCATTATTAAAAATAAAGACAGCCTGGATTGAGTGACATCTGGACCGCATCCAATATCCGCTGAGAGTTCGGTAGTGACGCCGTCAAGTCTCTTGCACCTTGGAGTCACCGTACATCACGTGACCGAGGGGTCGTCGCTTGAACATCTTGGGCGGTGCCGCATCTTTGTCGACGGGCGATTATCCGCAACTCTGGAGAGATCACTACACCACAACTGCCCCTGTCGCAATGGAAGCCTCGGTACTGGTGCCCGTTGTGACATTTCTTCATTCTCCAATTCACCATCCAGTCGCAGCACGTCCAAGCATTTCAATCGGGCCGAGAACAACGCGCTCGGGCGTCTTAATCCTCGCCGACGACGTGAACGTGAACAGCTCGTGGTACCTCAGCTCATCATCCTCTTGAACCATCGGCATCTTGCTCATCCCCATGCATTGCTTGTCTTGTATCTCAGGAGGGCGACACCGAGGTTTCGAACGGCATTGCTTGTCTTGTATCTCAGGAGGGCGACACCGAGGTTTCGAACGACCTTCAGCCTGCCCAACTTGCTCCGACGGCAACGTCGTCAGCTGGACCTCCGGTGATTTGTGGTGAAGTGCTTTCTCATAAATAAGAGACTGGATCCGACAATGGGTCACTATCCCAGGTTAGTGACAACACCTGGCGGTTACGGAGGATTTGGATTGCCCGGCATGGATCCGCGCTGCTCGAAGTGAATTAGGCCAAGGTAAAGCGGCATACTATATCGGTCGAGATGGATCCGGCATGGATAACGTATGGGAAGGCGGGATCAACATAGTGGAGACTCGGATCCATCCTCACCTAATTACAACTAGGGAATATGGAATATACCATGTGCAGGTGGATCAAGTGGGGATCCTTGAAGGAAGGATGGTAGGTGTCATCTGAAGGTGGATCTGGTATCAACGACAAACGCGAAGGCAATATCCAATACGATTTGTTTCAGATCCTACTCTTCCAAGTCCAGATCCAAGGGGGTGAGGATCCAACATCGAGTGACCTGGATCCAGGATATGGGGATGGGGGATGCAACGGATCTCGAGCTTTCGTGGAACGATGGAGATCACAGACGGTCGTAAGACAATGTTGGAAGATTGGAGAGCTCAGATCCATGATGAGTGTACACTTGCAGTGAGGTGGATCAAAGTGACCTGGAACCAGAATAGTGTACCCATAATATGGAGACCACCTTATGATTACGCCATGGATCCGGTGGATCTGATGCTAATACTGCTGAAGTGATGGACCAAGGAGAAAAAGGACATGCAGCCGAGCATGGTAGAGGATTTAACAGGCAAAATACATAGAAGGTAAAAATCCAGGCAGGTATAGGCTTAAGTATGAATCAGAACTCAATTTGCACAGTATCATGCAAGTGCCTTCCTGCCCTCAAGAATCGGAGCTATATTGGCGGTACGAGCTCGGTAAAGGTTGGGAATTGCGAATCTAGTGTTGGTAGTGATAACTGGGTAATACATTGGCCAGATCTTACAACCTAGTGAGCTTTTCCTTTACACGTGCAGATCCGACAGGTTAACCGAATTTACTACTTGGTCGGGTATACCTAAGAAGCTCTCAACTCTCAAGATCCCGTCACAGGAGGCGGCAAGTACGACGTAAAGGAAAACAAAGGCAAGGGAGCACACCCGCAAGGCAACCATACGGCCAAATTCCAGATCGAGGCCCTGGATCCACCAAGCTCGAATTTTCGCTTAGGATCCAGAAACAACTACGGACGCAGAGTGAAGATCTTACCACTACTGCTCCACCCCATCCCCACGTCTCGCCAAGACACTCAAGCTTCACCACTTGAACTCTTCGGAAGTTACCGAGAGAGCAAGACCCCGCCCTACTGACGGGTACACAAGGTGAGGAAAGTTCAGCAGATCACAGATCATCGGCGGACCCCCTCCGTTAGTCGGTGTCTGGGCGCTGTTGGTAAGTTGGATCCAGCAATCTCGCAGATTTTGCTGATCCCTCTACACCACAGCTTCCTGCCCCGGACTCTTCACTTCCTTCTGCATCTCCTGCGGCACTTTCTGTCGTCGCTGAATCCACGAGGATGGCTCCTGCAGGCCCGCCTGCGCCTGCTGGTGGTCACCCACCACTCACCGAGGATTCGTTGCGCGCCATGCTGGCTGAGAGTACGGAAGCGTCGGTTGATCAAATGATGACATCGATTATTCCGTACTTGGCCGCGATTGCTCGTCATCAAGTGCAGCTCAACGTTGCGCCTCCTCTTCACGGCGATGTCCACACTCAACGTCGCATCGAGACTGCCATGGGCTTTGACGAGGTCCTCGTCGCCGTACCGCCTCTTCCCGATGCGCTGTCGGCATTGCCCGACTGAGTTGCCTGGAGCATCAGTTGCGGGCTGCCCAGACCGGGGCTGCTGCCCCGTACGTTCGGTGGCACCCGAAGTCATGGCTCGGGAGAACGCGGAGGCCTACTTGAAGGCTGCTAACGCTGAAGTCGAAGCTCTTCGCCAGGACGTCAATATTCTTCGCGAGTCCAACGCCAAGAACGATGCCATGCTCGCGAGTATCCAGTCTTCTATGGAGCAGCATTCAGAGGACCTGAAGCGCCCGCACTGCGAGGTCCAAGCGGGGGACGCGCTTATCGCCACCTTGAACAAGAAGCTGGCCCGCGAGCGCGAAGTGTATAAGACTTGCATTGGCACGAACACCGAGCAGACTCGTCAACTTCATCTCCGCTTCGTCAAGCTTTTCAAGGGAAAGTATATCGACAACGACACGCTCAAGGTCCTTGAAAATCAGCAAGCCCGCAACACCCAACCTTCTCCAGGTCAGCCGTACTCTCCGTGCACACGTGGGTTTGGCCAGGATAGATCCGGAGGTTACTGCGCCTGGCTGTTGATAGTACGTTCCTCGTGTTGTTCTTTCCACCGTGAGTTCAGTAATTAACGTTCGTTCACAATCCTTTGTGACAGGTCTTACTGCGGGTGAACTGAATCTGGAAGCTCTGGACTTGGACCAAGAGACGTTGGTTGCCTTGCAGCGCATTCAGTCTGCTGCCGCGTCTTCGCATGACCCCCAAGCTCGTCCTGCAGCTGTGGCGTAGCAAGATCAGCAAAATCTGCGAGATTGCTGGATCCAACTTACCAACAGCGCCCAGACACCGACTAACGGAGGGGGTCCTACGATGATCTGTGATCTGCTGAACTTTCCTCACCTTGTGTACCCGTCACTAGGGCGGGGTCTTGCTCTCTCGGTAACTTCCGAAGAGTTCAAGTGGTGAAGCTTGAGTGTCTTGGCGAGACGTGGGGATGGGGTGGAGCAGTAGTGGTAAGATCTTCACTCTGCGTCCGTAGTTGTTTCTGGATCCTAAGCGAATATTCGAGCTTGGTGGATCCAGGGCCTCGATCTGGAATTTGGCCGTATGGTTGCCTTGCGGGTGTGCTCCCTTGCCTTTGTTTTCCTTTACGTCGTACTTGCCGCCTCCTGTGACGGG
>NW_003303627.1:192437-195063 GCF_000142945.1 Phytophthora infestans T30-4
CTATGAGAAGATTGGGCGATGGTTGGTGAAGGATGGTATAGCGACGGGATCCCACCGAAACATATCCAGGTCGCCTAGGGATAGGGAATGGCAGAATCTGGCGTATGAGGCGACTACCGAGACCGAATTTTTCGGAGAGGCGGAACTTCCGGCGGAGCCAACTGGCCCCTTGGTGGATCGTGTGGTGTAGTAGAACACACAAATACCGTCAGATGTGGATTCCTTACACAAACCACAACGAATCGCCGAGCTAGGTCGGCGGTTGTATGGCCTGCGCAGAGGGTGGTCCCCTCGCGGTCCGGCTCTTCCGGGACAGACGAGTGGCTCGCTTCCACTCGGTTCCGACTAACCAAGTCAGATCACTTCCGAGGTCCGCCGAGTTTTATTCGGCTGAGCTCGTTCACAACCCTGTGCCCTCCACCAAAGGATGGACACCGGCGCGCGAGCGCTTTTACAGGTCACCGAGCGCAGAGGCTGCTCAGCTAGAAGTGTTACGGCACCCGGGCTATCCGACGTACCGGCCCGCTGAGTATGCGGGACTTTCTTTCGCGCGTAGCGAGACTTTGTCCTACCCGGACCGACCTAATCTCTTGGCGCTACCAGTCAATACCCTACAAGCTATGCCTCTCGAGTATTGACGGCAGGCATAATCCAGCCCTATGCAGGGACTTACCGGAAAAGTGTACTCGTGTCTTGGACTAGGAAAATTCTGCTCTGTTATCTTCTGGGAGCCCTTTCGGCTGCCCCTATTTAATCCTATGCTTCTCATACAAATATCTAGTGAAATGTAGTCGTTTCGGATCTCTACCGACCCTTCAGCCGAGTTCCGGCGACCGTTGAGCTCAGCGGCTATCCGGATAGCATATCCGGACAGATCGCCGAGTATTTACCGTGATCCTTTGTTCCTAAGCTCTGGGTTATCAGACCGAGCCGATTCGGGATGGCCTTTCTTGCCACACTTCTCACAGACCAGATGTTTCCAACATCCAGACTCTGTGTGCTTCCGGGGTCCACACTGCGAGCATCTGATTTGCGCTGTCCCGTCCATGAGATCTCGGGATCTGTACATCCCACGGTCCCCGGATACGGTATCCCCCAGTCAAGAGTTGTCTCCGGTCTTCGCCATTCGATCGTTGGATGCCGTGAGACAGACTCGACGGTAATCCTCTGGGTCGGAGTCCGAGCCGTCGGATCCTGATTCAGTTCCTGAGTCGGGCGCCGTGACTTGGTGGACACGTCGAGCTGGAACCGTAGGCGCCGGAGCCTTTTGGCGATACTTGCCGGATCCGACCGCCGCCTTCTTCTGGCGGTGTTTCGCGCGGATCACAGCCCGCAGCACTTCTTCAAACTCATCTGCGTCTGGAAAACGTAACAGGGTCAGCCTGTCGGCCAGATCCACGTCTCCCAACGTCTCGATGAAATGATCCACATGTTCCTGTAGTACCTTGGCTCCCCCATCCTTGATCTTCAACTTGGCCCGTAGACCGGCCACATTTAGTCGATGCAGGTATTCTAGCGGGGATTCATCCGATCTGCGGCGAGCATGGTAGTATTGTCGTGCTACCCGACACTCCCAATCCACAGTACTGGGTCTGGAAACTGCGCAGCAAATCTGGCCACTTGTTCCTGGTGGATCTACCCAGCTGCCGATACCAATTCCTGGCTGGCCCCGCTAGCAGATCCGCAAAAGTCAGACACTTCTCAGCATCCGACGCTTGATCTCTCATGAGGGCCGACTTGACTTTGCTGATCCATGTTCTTGCTCGGTCTTCATCTTGATCCTTGCCCGTGAACTCCTTCAGATATGGCTGAGATCCGTACCCTCTGGATCATGGACGATCCACCCGCCCCGGCTGCGGCTGTTGCTACCACCGCTGATGAAGGGGATGGGCCATCCAGATCATCTGGGTCGAACTCATCATGAAAGTTGTCTCCCTTCACTGACTCCATCTCCACGTCTCGTGCTCCATGTTCGTGGAGCACTTGCACTTGTGGCACGGGCGCTCTCATACCCTGTTCGGCCAGGAAACGACTCATCGCAGCTTCGAAGTGTCGCTGCAGGGTGCCCGAGGAAGTGTCGGAAGAGCCTGTGGCCGTCTGGTCCACTGGCGAGACCGGATCCGTGAGGCGATTACCTTGAGCCCGATCTGACGATAATCCCACTGGCTTCTTGTCGGATCTGGCTCGATCCTGGCTGGATTGTGTCAGATCACGCGTAGGGCGTACTGGATTCCGAGCCTTCACGTTCACAGGGACTTCCTGTCCCCGGATCCTCGCCCGCGCTTCCAACATGGATGCCCCGAAGGGTCCTAAAGTCATGCGTCGTGGCTCGGACGACGTGTCTGATTCATCCTCAACGGTGGATTCGTAGTTCGAGGACGCAGCTAGGCTGATCCTCGGCGACGACACTGGATCCATAGTGCGCGACCTTTCTCCGGTGATGGACTTAACTCTGGCAAAGAGGCCCGCGTCGCGGATACTATGAGATCCAGGTCTAGCTCGAAGACATCCTCTGCGTCGAACACACCAGCTACGATGCCAGACTCCGTAAGCAAACGTAATAGATCCTTGACTGCCACCAACTTGTTCGCCGTTTTCGTTGGTGCTCTCCCCGGTCCCTTGGATC
>NW_003303627.1:195163-198123 GCF_000142945.1 Phytophthora infestans T30-4
CCGCCAGCGTCGACGATCTCTCCTTCTCCAGCGGACATACGCGCTGCCGAAGAGCCTTGCGTGAGGCCGAGGAATTTCGACTCATGTTCGGCTCGGATGACGAAGATGATGAGTCGGATAACACCGTCCCACCCGGCAAGGTTGCTTCGTCGTCTGCTGCGACTTTCAAGACGGTTGAAGTCTCGGGAGTAATTTCTACGGCAGGGCTTGCCCCTGTTCAAGCTGTTCCACAAGCCTTCGAGTCTTCAAAGCCGGCTACGACTATTCAAACAGCTGCCGCGCCAGGTGTTTCTTCGACTGACTTTCCTATGGAGATTGATGACGATAGTAATGGTGATGATGATCATGGAGATAACGTGAATGACGGTGAACTTTCGGTGGATGATTCTCCTGGTGATACAAGTGGTGGCGGTGATGTTCCGCCACCTACCGAACATTCAAGTACAGCTGACGACGACGATGTTGAAGATTCCGATGGCAACTGGAGCGGTCTTGGTCCTACTCGGCCCCTGACGCCTCCTCGTGCTCACAAATGCATAAATACAATACCTAGAACGCTCGGCTCGTTCCGGATTCAAACCCGGCGAGCGTCCTAGTTTAACATCTTTTCTGCCACCTCCGGCAACATCCCTCTGTGCTTGGCCGGATCAAACCATTGGCGGATCTGGTTGTAGAACGCTTCCATCGGGCACTTGCCAGCGTCGTGGATCTCGCCACAAACCCGACATAGGTAGAAAAAAAGATCTCCGGGATGACCTTTCTTGCCACACCTCTCACAAACCAGATGTTTCCAACATCCAGCTTCTGTGTGCTTTCAGGATCCACACTGCGAGCACCTGATTTGTCCTCTCCCGTCCATGAGATCTCGGGATCTGTACATCCTACGGTCCACGGGTAGGGAATCACCAGTGCGGGAGTTGTGTCCAGCTTTCGCCGTACGATCGTTTGGAGCGGTAAGACAGGCTTTGCGGTAAGCCTCTGGATCGGAGTCCAAACCATCGGATCCCGATTCGGTCCCTGAGTCGGGCGCCATGACTTGGTGAACGCGTCGAGCTGGGGCCGTGGGTGTCGGAGCCTTTTGGCGATACTTGCCAGATCCGACAGCCGCCTTCTTCTGGCGGTGTTTCGCGCGGTCCACAGCCCGCAGCACTTCTTCAAGCTCATCGGGCGTCTGGAAGACGTAACAGGGTCAGCCTGTCGGCTAGATCCATATCTCCCAAAGTTTCGATGAAATGATTCACGTGTTTCCGTAGTGCCTTGGATCCCACATCCTTAATCTTCAACTTGGCCCGTAGACCGGCCACGTTTAGCCGATGAAGATACTTCAGCGGAGATTCGTCCGATCGGCGGCGATCATGGTAGTATTGTCGCGCCACCAACACCCCCAATCCGCAATACTGCGTTTGGAAACGGCGCAGCAAATCCGGTCACTTGTTCCTGGTGGACCTGCCCACTGTCGATACCAATTTCTGGCTGGCCCCGCTAGCAGGTCCGCAAATGTAAGACACGTGAGGCATCCGACGCCTGATCTCTCATGAGGACTGACATGACTTTGCTGATCCATGTTCGCGCTCGGTCTTCATCTTGATCCTTGCCCTTGAACTCCTTCAGATCCGATATGGCTGAGATCCGTACCCTCTGGATCATGGACGATCCACCTGCTCCGGCTGCGGCTGTTGCTACCACCGCCGACAAAGGGGATGGGCCATCCAGATCATCTCGGTCGAACTCATCATGGGAGTTGTCGTCCTCCACTGACTCCATCTCCACGTCTCGTGCTCCATGTTCGTGGAGCGTTTGCGCTTGTGGCGCGGGCGCTCTCATACCCTGTTCGGCCAGAAACCGACTCATCGCAGCTTCGAAGTGTCGCTGCAGGGTGCCCGAGGAAGTGTCGGAAGAGCCTGTGGCCGGCTGGTCCACTGGCGAGACAGGATCCGTAAGCCGATTACCTTGAGCCCGATCTGACGATAACCCCACTGGTGTTTTTGCCGGATCTGGCTCGATCCTGGCTGGATTGTATCAGATCACGGGTGGGGCGTACTGGATCCCGAGCCTTCACGTTCACAGGGACTTCCTGTCCCCGGATCCTCGCCCGCGCTTCCAGCATGGGTGGCCCGGAGGGTCCTAATGTCATGCGCCGGGGCTCAGACGACGTGTCGGACTCATCCTCAGCGGCGGATTCGTAGTTCGAGGACGCAGCTTGGCTGATCCTCGGCGACGACACTGGATCCATAGTGCGCGACCTTTCTCCGGTGATGAACTTAACTCTGGCAAAGAGGTCCCGCGTCGCGGATACTATGAGATCCAGGTCTAGCTCGAAGATATCCTTTGCGTCGAACACACCAGCTACGATGCCTGACTCCGTTAGCAAACGTAATAGATCTTTGACTGCCACCAACTTGTTCGCCGTTTTCGTTGGTGCTCTCACCGGTTCTCTTTGATCTTCGATCTGTCGTGAATTCAGGATCCGCATGACAGGAACTTGATGCAGAAAGTCGCGTAAAGCTTGGTGGCGATACACAAACTCGAGATCCTTGTCGGACCAGCTTGACCTGGATCCAGCTTGGTCTTCTTCCGACTCTGGAGCTTGCATCTTCTTCCGCGTAGTCTTACTCGTTTTCGTCTTCTTTCTCGTTTCTTCGACTAGCGGGCTTGGGTTTAGGTACGGTGTTGGCTTAACCGGTGAATCTGCAAATGCATACCGTTTCGCCTTCACTTTCCCTTGTTTTGTTAGCGGATATTGACTTGCGTCAAGATCCGCAGGGGTCCCTAAGGGGACCTGGGGAGAATAAAGAGGTTTTTCTTCTAGATCGGGATCTGGATCCACCTCTCTTCCGTCGACAGAGTTCCTCCCAAAACACCATCGATCCGCGGATCTTGCTTCATTCAGCAGCGTCTTCGTCGATCCGACTCGACGACGCCTCTTCCCATGGCTCATCTTCACTTGAGCATCTTCTTGG
>NW_003303627.1:198729-242202 GCF_000142945.1 Phytophthora infestans T30-4
GGCTGTAGGACTGGCCAATGTATTATCCAGTTATCACTACCAACACTAGATTCGCAATTTCCAAACTAATCCGAGCTCGTACGGCCAATGTAGTTCCGGTTCTTGAGGGCAGGAAGGCACTTGCGTGTTACTGTGCAAATTGAGGTCTGTATTGATATTTAAGCCTATACCTGCCTGGATTTCTACCTTCTATGTCTTTTACCTGCTAAACCCCTTACCAGGCTCGGCTGCATGTCCCTTCTTCCCTTGACCCATCATCCCAGCTGTGTTATCTTCCGATCCACCGGATCCATGGCATAATCATTATGGTCACCCTATTATGGGTACACTCATCCTGATCCAGGTTGCTTGGATCCACTTCATTGTAAGTGTACACTCGTCATGGATCTGAGCTCTCCAACCATCCAACATCATCTTGCAACCGTCTGTGATCTCCATTGTCTCACGAAATCTCGAGATCCACTGCATCCATCATTCCTATACCCTGGATCCAGGTCCCTCCAGGCGGGATCCTCCCTCCTTGGATACGAACTCAGAAGTATGGGATCCGGGGTACCTCGCGGTGGATCTTGACTCTTCATTAGCCGTGGCTACTAGATCCACCGTCAGAGGGCACCGACCATCCTTCCTTCATAGGATCCACACTCGATCCACTCTTGTATAGTATATCCCATATCCACCCCAGTGGATCCAGTTAAGGGTGGATCCGAGATAAGTCTTGGTGGATCTTGCCTTCCCGTGCATCACTCATACCAGATCCATCGTCGTCTCATACGGGGTGCTGCTCGTCATGGCTAATCCACCTCAGGCAACTTGCGTCCGCGCCGGACAATCCAAATCCTCTCTAATCACTTGAAATTGTCACTGATTCGGGATAGTAACCCCGCGTTAGGTCCATTCTCTTATCTCTGAGAAAGCACTTCACCACACCATCCCCACGTCTCGCCAAGACACTCAAGCTTCACCACTTGAACTTTTCGGAAGTTACCGAGAGAGCAAGATCCCGCCCTACCGACGGGTACACAAGGTGAGGAAATTTCAGCAGAGTACGGATCATCGGGGACCCCTCCGTTAGTCGGTGTCTGGGCGCTGTTGGTAAGTTGGATCCAGCAATCTCGCCGATTTTGTTGATCCCGCTACGCCACATGACTTGCCTTTCCTGTGCTTTGAGGTGTAGAATGCTTTTCTGCAGGTAATCTCGCAGTGCTTACCTGACAGACGGAAATTATATCACGTAAATTCGAGAGGGATATCGCACGTGGTATCAATTGTGAGTTAGTTAAATTCGAATCATTACTGTGCCTTCTGCACGTCCGTTGGTTATGGCCAGCTGCATGACAAGTTTTACACTTGTAGGTTTTCCCTATACTGTCCTCACCACGACTCGCAATACGTCGGGTAACCCGACGCCCGGCTTGCTTGTAAAAATGTGATGGAAGTACAGTGGTGCTAGCAATGTTGGTGTGGCGAGCAGGTAATTCAATCCCTGTACCGGAAAGGGCATTCGCATTTGTCGCGACCAAATAACTTAAATGAAAAACATTATTGTTGCGTTCTTGTAGACCGCAGTAATCCAGAACATCATTGATGTGACGACAAGAGATTTTTAACTGGTCGAAAGTTGGATATGAACATGATGGAGCGGTAATATCAACTCGTCGATCTCGGGCCGAAATACACTGTTGAAGTGCTACTAAAAACTTGATACTCTCCTATCCGAGCCCGTTAATTTTTTCACAGACCCTTGCCGTGAGGGGTTAGAATCCGTTTCTGTTTCTTCCAGTTTGATATATTCAAGTCACGTTTACTGGATCTTCTCATTTCCACGACTGCAAGCTTATAAAATGCCTCAAACGACCTGCATCCCGGATACCATTCTCTATCATTGAGCTGTTTTCACTTTTGACAAAGTTAGAACTCCGCCACCCCAAAAGAGGAAGACTCAACGACATCGAGGACCTTCGGTATAACTTGAATAGAAACTGGTTCTTGATGCGTCGGTAGCTGATCGTTGAGAGTAAAGTTTACGGGCGGTATTGAATTGAGACCTGGAATGAACGAGGATAAGTTCGCATGAACAGTCCAATAATCAGTGAAGATTGAGGATATGTAGTTTCCGACGGGATCTCCATAATCACGACGAACTTTCGCAAGTGCAACTGCGAGCTCACTTTGCGTTTCGACACCTTGAAACGTTCAAATAGCGTTTTCGAAAGCTTGTCCATGTAAACTAAAATGTTTTTTTTTTTCATTTTTCGGAGCAAGTGGACTGTACAAAAGCGTAAATTTATCAGAACGCAGTGTCGAGCTCGGAATATCTCAACAGTTCGAATCAGTTTGCCTCTATCACAGAACACTGCTCGCTCTTTAAGCTCAATCCAGCAAAATGACATTGCTCTGAAAGCCAAGCACAGCTGTCTTCTCCTTCCACGTTCAGCCAGTGTCGCGTTTTGGCCATTTCCATCTCCTCCAATAAGAGATAGTACAATACCATTATATCTTGGATGTTTACTGTGGGCTCCCTCAAATCCAAGGATTGGCAAAAGTGCAAATTGTCCCAAAATATTGACTCCAAAAGCCACAAACCCACGTAAGAATCGCCGCTGTTGATATACTGCTAAATTAGCTGCAGTGCTCGGATTTGTGTCGCAGATCTCAGTAAGAAGAAAAAGGTAGTCCGCCAAATGAAGAATTCCATTCTGCTTTACCTGGATCCGCGACGTCGTCTTTGGCTCGATAAAGTTTAGAGCGGCAATTCTGTATGTTTGAGAGGTCTCTAGTTTGCACAACTGAAATGAGCTCTGTTTGTTTAATTCGTCGATTAGCTTGAACGGCAGCTCAAAATGTCGGCAAAAACGGACGTGCTACTGTCTTACAAGATCGGACCCCTCTACACTCGAAGAGGCATTTGCCCTCGCCCTACGCGAGAGCTACGTAGTTGCGGCGTGTTACGCTCACGCGCTACCTACTTTAGCTCGGGAATCTGCGCCCGAGCCCATGGGCATCGACGCTATCGATGCGACGAGTAATCGCCAGCATCAAGTAGCGCGTCGGAACGGTGCTCGGAACAGTCGTTCTCTCACCTGCTTCCGTTACCGGAAGGTCGGTCATCGCGCGGCGGAGTGCCGTACGCCAGCTCCAGTGCTTGCGCATGTCGATGCCGAGCCCGTGAGTTCTGACCTGCCAAAAAACGGCCCGGGTCAGTAGGTGCATGGCGCCCTACTGGCTAGAATGGAGGTCCGGGTCCCCCGGTGGCAACCCAACCTCCTAGCCCTCCTGTGCTGCATGCACACGTTCATGCCACCACCACGCCGAGCGATTCAAGATTGATCATTGTCAGTCTTCCCGTCGCCGATGCCCGACGACCACTGCGAGCGCTCCTTGATTCAGGAGTGACCAACTACTTCTTCTTCGCGTCAAGCTTGTCGGTACTTTTGTCGGACATCACTGCCCGCAAAGGTAGAGGGGAGGTCGCTGTCAAGTTGGCCGATGGGAAATCACGCCGCGTCACGCGGCGCGAGATTACACTTCCGTACACGTTCGACGGTTTCTGAAGCAAAGACGACTTCCTCGTCATTGAGATGAATTACGCGTTTGACTGCATTCTTGGTATGCCGTGGTTGACGCGCTATCAACCAGAGATTGACTGGTTGGTCCGGTCGATCAAGCGTTGCAGTGATTATGATGTGAGTGAGGTGTTCACACACCTCCTGGTCGCCCAGAAGGATTGGCCTCACGGCACCGTCGTGGACCGGTCATCCCCGACGCACGTTGTGCGCAGAGTGAGCGATGGCCCTCTCTGCACGGCTTGCGCAGTGCTGTTAACTGACGAATCCCCGGGGCGATGCGGGGATGAAGACCAACTGGTGGTCGAGCAGGGGCTCCCCCAGACGAACGAGATGGCGGTCGAGCAGGAGCTCCCGCAGACGAACGAGATGGCGGTCAAGCAGGGGCTCCCGTCAGTTGAACCAGTGGCCGAGCAGCTGGCGCTCCCGTTGAACACTATCGCGGTCGAGCGGGAGCTCCCGCTAGAGGGGGGGTGACCTCTCGTTCAGCGAGACCGACGCATGATCCTCGAGTTCGCACTCAAGGTGGCGACAGAGGAAGTCGAAGCGGCGTCGGCTGAAACCTCGCCGAGAGCCCAACACAAGTGACAGCTCACCGACGGAGTCGGTCTGCGTGCTTGAGTATGTGCAAGGTAAATCCGGGCGTCGACGAGCGGTCGAGCTTGCAGACCCATCTCGAGAGGCGGGGTCGATCACTCGACTTCCAGGTCTCTCCTGGAAGAACTTCCTTCGCGGCCTCAAGGATGATGAAATCGAACAGGTTTGCCTGATCACCGACGCCGATTCGGCGTCGCTTGAAGTGAATGCAGTCAGTGAGGATGACGCCCCCTCGCGCCCAAAGAGCGCTGAGCCGAAGTCGGCCCGCGAGGAGCGCTTTGCAGCGCAACCATGGAAAGCGCTACGCGAATCCGGCAATCCAGTCTACGAGGCCGCCCGCGAATATGAAGATGTCTTTCCGGATAAGATCCCAGCTAAGCTACCAGCTGACCGAGGAATTCGCCACATGATCGATCTCGTGCCCGGCTCGAAGTATTGTGTGACGCGGCAGTGGCCGCTCCCGCGAGATCAAGTTCAAGCTAATGACGACTTCTTCGAGAGCCGACACAAGGCGGGTCATGTGGATGAGAGCACATCGCCGCACGCCAGCCCGACCTTCTGTGTGAAGAAAGCCACGGGTGGGTGGCGCATTGTCCATGCCTTCAACAAGCTGAACGACGCTACCATCCCTGCCCAGACGCTGATTCCTCGTATGGACATGGTGCTCGACGCAATATCGGGTAGTGAGGTCTTCAGCGCCATCGACTTGACCGATGGGTTCTACCAAAACCTCATGGGGCTGAGCGACATACCGCTCACAGTGTTAAGCACTCCCAGTGGTATGTTCTGTGAGTGGCTTGTTATGCCACAAGGCTTGAAGAATGCTCCCGCCACGCTTAATCGCATGGTATCCCATGTGCTGCGCCGGCTCCGCGATTTCGCACCGAGCTATTTCGACGTCATCTTCGTACACAGTCGCGCTGAGGGAGGCCCCAGCGCGCTCGAAGGCCACTTGAAGCATCTGAGGCAACGCTTTCAAGTGATGCGCGAAAAGAAGCTGTTCGCAAACTTGAAGAAGTGCATATTTGTGCGCCGGAGATTCCGGTGCTTGGCTGCTTTGTGAGCAAGAACGACGCCCGCGCTGACCCCGAGAAAGTGCTGTCGATATGTGCGTGGCATACACCACAGAATCCCACTGAATTGCGTCAGTGGCTGGGCTCGCAAATTATCTCCACAAGTACACCCAGAATTACGCCGGATTGATCCAGCCGCTTTCTTCGTTGTTGAAGAAAAATGTGCCGTGGTCGTGGACTCCCTCACATCAAGCCACCTTCGACTCGGTGAAGAAGAGTCTCGCTGAGGCCCCAATCTTTGCGCTCCCGGATGACTCGAAGCCTTTTCACGTCGTCTGCGACGCGAGCGATTTCGCCATCGGCTGTGCGCTGATGCAATTCGACGATGAAGATCGAGAGCGTGTCGTAAGCTACCTGTCCAGACAGATGACGCCGGCGGAACGTAATTACCCTGTTCACGACAAGGAGCTCCTTGCGATGTGCTACGCTCTGATCAAGTTCAGAGTGTACTTGTTGGGTGAGGATACCTTCGCGGTGTACAACAAGCCCGGCAAGAACAGCATTCTCGCCGACGCTTTGTCTAGGCGTCCCGACTACGACCCACGCGGAGCATTGGGTCGACAAGCTTCGCTGGATGAAGACGCTGTAGACGAGTGTGCCACATGCGAGGCGTCAGGAGTCAACCTGACGAGCATCTCCCCGGTAATGCCACTTCACGACGAGATCCGAGCTGCTTACGAGCATGACTCGATGTACTCCAGTATCCCGGAGCATTTCCGCTCTCCCAGCGCCGAAACACTGGGAGCCCTTTCCCGCTCTGTACGAAACAAAATCCACCGATATCGTCTCGAGGACGAGCTGCTGACGTACAGCATCGACAACTTCGATGCCCCACGTGTCGTTGTCCCTAACGACCCCGATCTGCGATCATGGATTATCCATGAGTTTCATGATGCTAAAGGACGTTCATGTATCTTGGTGTTCGTAGACCGCTTCAGCAAGATGGTCCACCTGATTCCGGTGTCGGATTCGATCACCGCGGCAGATACCGCGGTGCACTTCATCGATGCAGTCTTCCGCCATCATGGCCTTCCTGAACCCATCGTCTCCGACTGCGACCCGCGCTTCACGTCGGCCTTCTGGTCAAAGCCCTTCAAGCTACTGGGCTCGAAGCTGTTGATGTCCACAGCAGCCCAACCGGAAACGGACGGCCAGTCGGAGCGCGTGAATCGCGTCCTCGAAGACGTCCTTCGAAGCTACGCGACGTCGCTCTCCAGCTGGAGCTCGTTTCCGCCTCTGGCCGAGTTCGCGCTGAACAACGCGGTACACGCGTCGGCTGGGCTGACGCCCTTCTTCATTAACTACGCGCGACACCCGCGTGTCCCTGCTCTCCTCGCTGTGGACCATCCCGTAGCGCCGTGTGTCTCCACTCTGGGTGGGGAAGAAGCTGCCGACAAGCCGTCTACTCCAGCTCCGAAGTCTCCGGCGGCAACACCGGTTCTGGGTCAACCGGTACATACACCGGTTTAATGATATATCGAGTGTATCTCCTGCTCCCACGTCGGTAAACGCAGTGACACGCTCCGCATCGAGCCCACTTGCGCCGGCTAACTACGCGCCGAAGCATGCGGCGCGACCAATCGACTCCGCTGTCGTCTCCGACTTCGTTCTACAGCGTCAAACGGTCACCCGCTATGTTCGAGACGCACTGCAGGATGCTGTGGACAAGCAGAAGTAGAACGCCGATAAGACTGGCAACACGGATACGGCCACGTTTACGACAGGCGAACGCGTGCTCCTGTTGACTGAAGGTATCAGAAACTCTATGGTTACCAACCTCGGCGCCAACAAACTCGCGCCGCGCTTTATTGGGCCGTTTACGGTAATCAAGGCCATTGGGGATGCTTACATACTTGCCATTCCTGCATCCGACGTTTGACGTCGGACGACTCAAGAAGTATCACCCCGATACGATTACAGAGTCGTCTCAGTCTACTGAGCCGGAGCATGCGTCGAGCGACCTTCTCGACAGGCGCGGCGAGCCATCGATCCATCCGCACCAGGATACGGATCTCGAGGCTGTGTTCCCGTTTGTAAGCGACCGTGAACCGACCTCTCCAGCATTTTTAACTGAGCAAGGATCTCTCGGTTCGACTGACGCAGTTGCACACTCTCCCCGGTGGCCCCGGCAGTCTGATCGAGAGCCTCATCCAGCACCTGCTGGGCATCCCAGTAGCGGTTCAGCAAGTCGTTCTCGTTCTGGGCAGCCATAACGCGAGTGTTATCGACGCGACGGCCCTCCTCCTGTTGTTGACGCTGCCGGAGATACCCGCTGGATTGTTGAGCACACCGTTGCCCACGAAGATCCACTTCGCGCTCCCAGGCGTCATCGTGGGCTCGCCCACGATGTTCAAGCCGACCGTTGCTATCGGGTTCGATGGCTCGGGTTTCCTCCCGACGAGAATACGTGGGAGTCTCGTGACAATCTCCTTCGTGACGTCCCAAATGTGGTCCAGGCGTATGAGTCCAATTTCGCTGCGAGCCACCATGTGACTCACGCCAGATCGCACGAGGAGAACGACTCAAGCGATTACGCGAACGTGATCGCGACCGATGACTTGGTCGACCAGGTCGACCAACCCAGCTTCATGCCGGTCGCTGACCCCATGAGTGTTGACGGGTCGAGGAATCGACTCAGCTGGCGCGCCTTCACCTCGACGAGGCGTTGGAGGAGAGTGATGGCGCCGCGAATTGTGCTGGAGTAACATGCGATGAGTAAGGAGCTGCGAAGTGAGCGACAGCGGAAGCAACAAACGTACCGAAGAAGGTGGTGGAGAGCCGCGAGATGTCATCAGCCGAGTATGGACCAACGGTGGCAGAACCAAATGAAGGATTAAGACACTCATCAGCTCGGCTCGTATCATAACCGGGGCAGTTGTGGTGTAGGGATTTCCAGATTCGACCATACGCCAACCTACTTTAGATCAAGAATCGGCTCGGTCAGATAACCCAGAGCTTAGGAACAAAGGAGCACGGTAAGTACTCGGCGATCTGTCCGGATGATGCTATCCGGATAGCCGCTGAGCTCAACGGTCGCCTGAACCCAGCTGAAGGGTCGGTAGAGATCCGAAACGACAACATTTCACTAGATATTTGTATAAGAAGGATATGATTTAAAAAGGGGGAGCCGAAAAGGCTCCCAGAAGATAACAGAGCAGAATTTGCCTTGTCCAAGACACGTGTACACTTTTTCGGTAAGGCCCTGCACAGGGCTGGATTATGCCTGCCGTCAATACTCGAGAGGCATAGCTTGTAGGGTATTGACTGGTAGCGCCAAGAGATTAGGTCGGTCCGGGTAGGACAAAGTCTCGCTACGCGCGAAAGAAAGCCCCGCAAACTCAGCGGGCCGGTACGTCAGATAGCCCGGGTGCCGTAACACTTCTAGCTGAGCAGCCTCTGCGCTCGATGGCCTGTAAAAGCGCTCGCGCACCGTCTTCCATCCTTTGGTGGAGGGCATAGGGTTGTGAACGAGCTCAGCCGAGCCAAACTCGTCGGAACCACGGAAGTGATCCGACTTGGTTAGTCGGAACCGAGTGGAAGCGAGCCACTCGTCTGTCCCGGAAGGGCCGAACCGCGAGGAAACCACCCTCTGCGCAGGCCAAACAACCGCCGACCTAACTCGGCTATTCGCTGTGGTTTGTGTAAGGAATCCACATCTGACGGTATTTGTGTGCTCTACTACACCACAACTGGTGCCGCGACCCGGGAACAGGAGTGTGGGCTTGTTTTTATAGGTGCCAGCTAACCAATTTAAGAGGAAGAGAAGAGAAAGAGAAGAGTGAAGATGGTCAAGGGATCAGCAACTCTGAGCGACGCAAGCCCAGCGACGGCTGGAGGATCGCCTCTCGCGGGGTCGGACCCGGCGGATCAACGACTCATCGCCATGACGATGGAGGTGGGACAAACCGTCCAGTTCGACGAGGATGGCCAAGACCAGGAGAGCGAGAACGGATATGCAAGTGAAGGAGAGTATGAAGAGAAGGCCGAGACCGCTGAGCTCGGAGAAACGAAAACTACCGCCGAGTTACTTGGCGAGGTGAAAGAGTTGACGCTGCAGGTGGGACGCATGGGAGCCCCACGTCCTGTCGAGCGCAACTAATCCGCCGAGCTCGTCGAAGGTGCGGACGATGAAGAAGATGAAGAAGAACATGGCGTTGCTCAAGACCGTCCGCCCCTTAATTCGAAAGCGACGAGGAACACCGATACGCCGAGCGCCAATAAAGTGTTGGCTCGACTCGGCGAGGAGATGAGAACGAGATCGGAATGGATGATGATGTTCGCGCCTGTGGCGATGGCGCAGGCGAAGTGGCCGATGTTGGGTCCCGAATTAACTCAACCGGTGCGTGCAGCCAACATCAATCAGTTGGTGGAAGAAACTGTGTTGCTGTTGAAGGAGATGGGCTATCGATGCAACAGCCGACCAAACAGCCTCATCCGGTCCGACTGGAGTCTGACCCGTGGCAGAGCTGAGATCTGGCAATGGAAGAAGAAGTGGAGATTGGTATTTGGATTGGAGAAGGCCCCTGGTGGAACGAAGAAGGTATACAGACGAGTAGCCGAGTTTAAAACACTCGGCGAAGACCCAAGCAAAATTCCTTTGCCGAAGACCCCGGAGACGAAGAGACGTGAAGTGTTCCGCGCTACGCAAGGGACTCCGTACTTCGAAGACTCCCACATGCTGACTCCGATGAAGCTAAACCCGACTCAGCGAGCGGTGAGTCGTGGACAGCGGAATGTAGGTCGTTACCGTGAATTGTATGACGCTGCTGATAACGCTGAGGCTTTCGAGGAGGACGAGGAGGACGATGACGCCTTCGACGTGAGAGGAAACCGTGAAGAAACCGTGAAGGACTGCATCCGAAACTTGAGCTTCGACGCGGCTGAAGTAGATACCTCGAAGTCCGAACCCACGCCTCACTCGACAAAATCGCCGAGTTCGAAGGGAAGCGCTACCGTTCTGACGCATCGCTTCAGTGGCTTAAGCGTTTCATCTACGAGATGAAGAGCACCAGGATGCCCCAAAGTGCCTGGTGCGAACCCTTCTCGCTATGCTTGGGACGCGCGGCGAAGGGTTGGTATAGACAGCTGCCGAAGAAGACGCAGCGACGCTGGAAACTACTCAGCGAGGTGATCCTGGATTATTATTGCTCACAGTTTGACCAATCCGCCCGCACTCGTTACTACTCGGCGAGACGTAAAGTCAACCAGCCGATCTGCGACTTCCTGATCCGACTCAATGGGTATGCTGGGACAGCCAAGATCCAGTACGAGAAAGGGGGAGCCGACGCAGCTGACCATGTCGAGCACTTCTTGCTACATTGTGAAGATGACGATGTGATGGATTTGATGTACCCCTTGCAGTTGAAAGACATCCGTAAGGTGGAGCAGATAATCAATCGTCGGATCCTCGGTGAAAGCGAAAGAAGCAACGCGACCGACTCGCGATCGCACGAGGTCGAGACGACAAGCGGAAGGATCAAAGCCGCCGAGATGAACGCCGAGAGGGACGCCGAGATGAGAAGCGCAGTCGCAAGGAAGAAAAACGCGACCGCCGAGTCACTTTTGCTGACGCTGACTCTGCCGGGGAGGAACTCCTCGATCAGAACCCGCCGAGTCCGTACAACTCCGAAGACGAATGGGATGATGAGGACCAGTCCGGAGGACACGACTCAGCGGAAGACGACGCCTACATAGACGCCGGCGTTTCCAATGATAAGGGAAATACACCGGACCGCCGAGAGAACTCAGCGGGAGACCAGAATGACTCGAATCGAAGTTGGGGAAACTCAGCGAACCGACCTCCGCGACCGTACAGCCAACGAGAACAGTCGAACCGTGGCGATGGATCACGCGACAACTCACAGCGTGGACCTTGTGCAGCTTGTGGAAGAACGGGGCACTCGGCTCACTACTGTCGACGACGCTGCAAATTCTGCAGACAAGTCCATGAAGTCGGCCAGTGCGAACTGTTAAGTCAATACGAGATGCTGGCTGCGTTCGTAAAAAACTCTGTCGACAAGTCGCAAGTGCCAGAAGACCTGCAAAACCTTTACACGCCGAGTGATTTAAACTCGGCGGCCCGCCAGCACTGACTGGGTTGGAATATGCAGGGCTACCACAGTCAGCTGAGCCTGCAGCTGAGGCGAACTTCTTGTTTGCCTTCGTAGGCGAAGCAGGACGGTCCGAGGGGAGAAGCGGGGATGGCAATTGGATGTGTGAAATCGACAAAATTGAACGTGAACTCGGTAAGCGAAACGATAGCCACCGAGCGATTGCAAGTGTAGCTCGGCAGTCAGACCAGGCTGTGCATCGTACCAGAATCATGATGCTGCTTCCAGGAGAACGGCTATGATGGTGGTCAGCACAGACGTTTGATCGCCGAGTTAGAATGAGAGCTCTCGTATTGGGGGCAGTGAACGACCGAAGGACCAGGATACTTTTGGACACCGGAGCAAATGTCTCGGCGATTAGTGAGTACTTCGCGAGGAAACTGCGTCTCAAGAGAGTGGCCAGCCGAGGTAAGCGAATCGACATACAAGGAATAAGTAAAGACAGAATGGAGAAAACGTCACGAGCAGTTGTGAAGGTGACACTCGGCTGGGAGGTGGCATACGAGTTCGAAGTGTGGATAATGCCTCATCATGCCGGAGTCGATTTGATTATCGGCACTGACTTCATGATCCCAGCTGGGATCCGTCTGGATCTGTACAACTCGTCGGCAAGCTACCCGATGAGATGGTGATTCCACTCATCCGATCAAGTAATGCGCCGACGAAGACCGAGTTCGGACCAAATGTCCCATGTAGGACACCAGACGGGTTGACAATCGAAAGTCAAATGACCGCTGAGTTCAAATTGCTCAGGCGGCAACCCAGTGAATCAACGCATGATTTGTGGGTGCGATGGACGAAGGGTTGGATTCCAAACGGTTGTTTTTAATCGCCGGGGAAGGCCAACTCATGTCCTAATTACAAACGTACGACCCAAGTCAGGCTGGTGCCCACCTCATTTTTATGTGATAAAATGGCAACCACACGGAGTACTGGCCAATGAGGGATATGTCCGCGTGAACTCGGCGAAATACCGTGACTGGCAGATATTGGCATTTGAGTCAGCGATGGACAAAGATTTGCTGCAGAAGGAACAACGACTGTACGAGGACTGGTTGTCACGCCAGCTGTGGAAAGAAGAAAATACCCTATTCCGACGGCGGTGGAAACGCGACCCCCTCCAGTGGAGAACGGACCAGAGTTAACATGCGCCGAACGCTGGAGGAGGATCGAAGAAGCCGACGAAGACCAGAGGCGGCGCGATAACACCAACGTCGTATCAACTTCTGGGATGACAAGGGGTGACCCGGCTATAAACTCAGCGTTCAAGCTGATAGACGTCCGAGCGGATCGTACGCCGGTGCTACACGATGGCCAAGATATCTCCTATCATTTGTCCAAGTTTGCAGACGATGGCGTCATTTCTGACGTCAACGCGAACTCAGCGATTGAAGGAACAAGTGCAGTAAGGGCCAAGGAAGACGTGTCGGCGACTGAAGACTCAGCTATAACGGAAGGAGACCCTGAAGAACGCTTGGAACAAGTCCTACGTGATGCCCTACCCGTTATTGACGACCGAGCCAAGTTTGGATTCATTAGACCAAGTATTGTGGGCGAGGTGAACGCAGCTATGAGCACCCCGACAACTTTAAGTGCTGGGATTAACCATGTGGTGACGGCGAACTCGGCGCTCGAAGATCCAGCGCAAGAAATGACTTGGGAGCTGTTCCGGCGTGCCATATGACGACCGACTACGCGAAGGACGAGTGTGGACGCGTGGATGTCTGTCCTGCCGTCGCAGCAGACTCAGCGGTACAGCGCCCAAGCGTGACGACTGCAAATTCCAAGCTGGAGGTATTACTTTCAAGGGATGTTGAGGCTAACAGTGAAGGTCTGAGCTGGACGGTATATACAAGTGACCACAGTGATGAAGGTGAGGTACGAGCCGAGAATGGAGTCATTAGACCAAGTTCTACAGCCGTGGTGAACTCAGCGATGGATACACCGGAAGCCTGCATTATCCAGTCGGGGGCTGTGGACTCGGCGTCAGCAGATCTAAACACTGAGAGTGCCTCGGACGTGGCCACAGCATGTTGTCAGGATGTCAGATATACCGAAGACGCGTTTGCACGCACGGAAGTTAGTTCTGCCGTCGCCGCCAACTCAGCGGATCAGCACTCCGACGCGACAAAGGGCTATGATAGTCGGGAGGTATTACTACATGAAGGAATAAAGCCCAACGACGACCCAGCAACGGTGGACTCAGCGTTGGAGACTATGGAGGCTAAAACTGGTTCGGATGTGGTTAGACGGCATGACGATGATACTATCTAGCGCGGAGACAAGTTTGAACACGCAGAAGTAAGATCGGCCATCGTAGTGAACTCAGCGGATACGGCCCTGACGTGGACGACAACTATGATTTATCAGAGGTATCACTGTTGGGGGGTACTGTAACTGAGATCGAAGTATCGAACTCAGCGACGACGGTGATCGACCCCGGCGGGATTAGCTACGGTTTAGAACAACCTGAAGATGAATGCAGCTCAACCAGAGATCCAACGGAAACTCTAAGACAACACTACTTGGCTATCGCAGCGACCGAAGACGAGCAAGAGGATGGTGTTGACGACAGTAAGATCGATATCTTTGAGCGGAGTGGAACAGATCTGGAGTTGACGGACTTCGCTCACGAGCTGGCTTTCCTTCCCGACCTCACTGAAGATGAGCCTACAGAACTCGACTATGGCGCTCCAAACGTCAAGTCAAGTAGTCATACGCCAGCACAGTCGGCTAGGTTGGTGGCAAAGCTGCAAAAGCACGAAGGAATAATGATTTCAAGTGGTAATGCCCTGCCGCCTCCAGCGTACGGAGCATTGTGCGACATCGACGTTCAAGGACACGCACCTATCAAGCAGAGAGCTCGGCGGATACCTCTCCGCCACTTGAGCAAACTGTACGAGTTGTTGAAAGGGCTACTTCGAGCTGGGTTGATATCATTCTCGGGCAGCCCTTGGGCCTCACCAGTGGTGATAGTTCAAGAAAAATGATGTGGATATTCGGCTATGCATTGACTATAAACTAGTTAATGCGATTACGACGCCGATGGAATACGCTATTCCACTAGTCGATGACCTGCTCACCGAATTGGAGAGTTACCTGTGCTTTTGCTCGCTTGACGCTGCGAGCGGATTCTGGGCAGTCTTGATGACTCGCCGAGCTCGGCAGATCTCAGCGTTCGTCTGTGCACTTGGACACTTTGAATGGTTACGCATGCCGTTTGGATTGAAGAATGCGCCTATGATTTACCAACGACTGATCGACAACGCTCTATGGGGATAAATTCAACCAAAGAGAAGATGGCAGTTGTTTGCTGAACGAATGGCTATTGCTGAAACCGAGTCGGGAACTCGGCGAGTCGAGCTCGGCGGAGTCAGCGATTCAACGCCAGGTCAGCTGACGAAGTTCGAAGCGGACCACCAATCACAAGCTGACTGGGATCCGGACTAAGACCTGGTCAACGGACCGGACGGCGACACGTTCGCTGATGGAGAACCAGACCGGCCTTATTTGATCCCGGTGTTCAAGCGGAGATCGTTTGTCGATGATATCCGTTTTGGAGGGGAGACGTTTGACGCCTGCCTGGAGACACTCGACCGACTACTAGCCTGGTTCACAGAATGTCGAATTAGCATCCGCTTTACCAAGATTATCTTTGTCCAAACCAAGATTGATTTCCTGTCGCACGAGATTACGCCGAGTGGCATACGCGCTGATGCGAAGAAGATAGCCGCGATCGCCGAGCTCTCCTTCCCGAAATCAAAGAAAGGGATGCAAGCCTTCCTCGGTGCACTTAGTTACTACGGCCGATTCATCCAGAACTTGGCTGTTTATGGAGCGGTACTCTATCAACTAAAGGACACGGACTTTGGTCCTGGGGGTGACTTGACATCAGCAAAAGCGTCATTCGCTGAGCTCAAAAGACGAATAGCAGAAGCTCCAATTCTTTGCCATTTCGACTCGGCGAAAGAAGTCCACATAATGTTGTACGCTAATGACTGGGCTATGAGCT
Source organism: Phytophthora infestans T30-4 (assembly GCF_000142945.1). Taxonomy (NCBI): domain Eukaryota; phylum Oomycota; class Peronosporomycetes; order Peronosporales; family Peronosporaceae; genus Phytophthora; species Phytophthora infestans. The sequence continues at coordinate 214,088 of NW_003303627.1, forward strand.
GTACTATGATGCCGCCGCACGACGACAAGCTGCACCCAGTTCGCTTCTGCGGACGCGTACTAAAGGAGAATGAACTCGGCTATCATCCCGCTGAGAAAGAAGTGGTCGCACTGTTACAATTACTGAAAGTGTGCTACACTTTCTTGGCGGGGAAGACGCTGCACATCTACACTCGGTTCTCAACGCTGGAATGGGTGTTTAAGTCCAAGTCGTTGTACGGTCGCGCAGTAAGTTTCGCAATTATGTTGTCGCCCTACGATTTGAAGGTGAAGCGAGTACGTGAACGAGATGTAGACTTCGCCCAGCTGCTCCAGGCGTCGATAACCCCGTTTATCGGACTCGACGATTCCTTGAAGCATCTTGCGCCTCCCTCCAAGAACTCGGCGACAGTCAGAATGGACCCGGAGCTGCTATACGCCCGAATATCAGCTGACATTGCGGGATGTGTACTGTCATTTGATGGCTCAGCGAAGACAGCTAAACACGGCGGATATGGAAGTTGTTCGTGGACATTGTGGCGCCTTCCAAATTGGGACATTGAGATCGCTGCGAGTGCGTACCTGTCGTCCACCACAGTCAACATCGCCGAGTACACCGGCATGAACAATGGAGTCTTGGCGGCGATTGACCAAGGGATAACTGACCTGATTATCGTGGTTGACTCCCGGCTTGCAATCCAGCAATCCATGGGGGTGATAGCATGCAAGAAGGAAACTTTGCAAGTGGGGCTAGCACGACACAAGGATCTCACGAAGCGACTCAACTCGGTCCGGTATCGACACATAGCGCGACACTATAACGCAGCGGCTGATTCTCTCGCTACAGAAGCACTCGAAGCAAAAGCCGGACGAGTAATTCTTGGGACGGATAGGAAAGCAGAACTGAGAATGATTAACCGAGTAGCCGAAGAGCTGTACGCCATAGACAACCCAGCGGAAACCCCGATTGTCACGGCAGTCACTCGTAGCCGAGTACGCCAAGTTCACTTTGAGGATAAGCTGGATGAAGACTCGGCTAGAGCAAGAGGAGGAAGTCAGGATCACGAAGCCATATCAACAAATCTTGGAGAATCCGCGTTTGAAAGCAGTGGAGATGAATTTGAACAAGTCAGCAGGGCGTCGACTCGGCGGACTAACCGCACGACCCCGAATGTTGAAACAGGGTCGCAGATGGAGTCTGCAGCGGGGCTGCCGTAGCTTTAGCGTCAGAGGAAGACGTTCGACTCAAAGAGTCACTAATATTAAGTTCCTTATCCAAAGGACACTTACAGCCCAAGACCAGGGCTCAAAGTTGATACCTTAACTTTTATGCTTCAAAACCAGAAGTGTTTTATTTACTATTATTGCGGCCAAGCCGCCTAGGGGTAAATGTATATGTTTAACTATCTAGCATAGTTAAACCTAATCAAATGCATAACGTGTGGCTTTCAGCCAACGTACTGAGAGACCTTGTTAACTCTTCAACTTATGTACTGAGCGTTTGTTAACTCTCCGGGTACTTCGTACCCCTGTGTGTTCCACACCATGAGAACATTCCGTTCTAAAACTTTCCTCAGCGAGGTCACGTCTTGTTAAGACGGCGGAGGTTACTACACCTCACCCCAGCGTTGTACAGCTCCGTGAGCTCACAAACGTCTACGCATCGATGATGCTTAACTTTTCGTCGTCGGCCCACGGCCCAATGTTTCAAGCGCAGCGCGCATCTTGCTCTCAAGTGGCTCAGACCTACGCTCGCGCTCCGCGCCTACTCCAAGCGTTGCAAACCGCTTAGAGCAATGCTCTTGACTCATTCGAGTCGTCAGCAACAGCTCAGCGGTTGAACACTCGCTTCACAAGCGATAGGTCGGTGGTTTAAACCCACAAGGGCACAGCCCTCTCGTTCCATGAACGATTGTTCACGCTTGGACAAGCTTAAGGGCAACACCCTTTTAGCTCAATGGTTGAGCGTTGGCTTTGAGAGCCACAGGTCGGTGGTTCGAACCCACCAGGGCACAACCCTCTCGTTCCATGAACTGTTGTCCTTGAATGGACAAGCTTAAGGGCAACGCCCTTCAGCTCAGTGGTCGAGCGTTGGCTTTGGAAGCCACAGGTCGGTGGTTCAAATCCACCCGCGCGCAGCCCTCTCATACCATGAGTAGTCCGTTCTCGGACTGACGTACGGGCATCGCCCTTATAGCTCAATGGTAGAGCTCCGGCCTGTCAAGCCAAAGACCAGTGGTTCGCTCCCATCCGGGACACCACTTTCGCTGTAACAGCGCATCCACATTGGATCATGCTCATCGAGCAAAGTTGTTTCAAAACAACTATGCGTCTATCGAGACGCTTGTTGCTGAAACCTTGTTCAGCACAACACGAAGCACCTGCTTCTTCGGGACCATGTCCCTATTACTACGAGGTCTCTCCACCTCCTGGTCCCGCTGCGAGCACCGCTCATACGCACGAGCTGGCTGCTGCAGCCACTGGTCAGAGCCTGAGCTCAACTACTGACCGGATCGCTTCTCACTCTAGTGGGAGGCGCCCTAGCGCCTGGCGACGCTGTCGCACGCCATGGTGGCGCTTCGGCACATGATATGCCCGGTCGTAAGCGTCAACGACGTCAGGGCAATCTTGCCGGAGGATAACCTCAAACTCCCATGCGTTCTGGGAGTGAGGGTAACCCCTCCACTTTACCATGTACTGGGTACGACCCTGGCGTCTACGCCACGCCACAAGGCGTTCCACGTGAAAGTGGAGCTCATCGAGTGGAGCAGGAGGAGGCCTTGCCTCAGCTGGGCTCTCGCGGGAGAGTCAGCTCTTGTCGGAACGGCGTCTGCGTCCATACGACGCCGGCGTCCACGACGCGAACGCTCACGTTCACCGCCCATCGGTCGATCTCGAAGCGATGATCCACCTTGTGGATAGGTAAGAGCCACCACTGTTGACTCACACCAGGCCTCGGGCCTTGAGCGTCCAGTCGCTCGGCTGAACGTTCAGCTTGCTTTGATCCTGCATCTCGAGCACTTCGCTCCGCGACCTGTGGCTCTGCCACATGCTGTTGATCAGCCATCTGTGGATCCACCACTTGCTGTCGTTCAGCCTCCCGTGGCTCATCCACCTGCTGCCCTGTAGCTGTCCGTGGTCCAGCCACCGTTGGTGCCAACGCCTCCGCGCTCACTTGAGCAGGGTCTTGATATGGCTTAAGCAAGCCAACATAGAAGACCGGATGCGTGCGCATCTTCTTTAGAAGGTTGAGCGTATACGCTAGGCCCTTCCTGGCCACGACCTTGAACGGTCCTATGAACCGAGGTCTTAACTTCGTCTTGACGACTGTAGACACTGCATGAGTAGGTAGGTTTTTCGCGTTTAATAAAACTTGGTCGCCGACCTCAAACCTCTCAACATTGCTTCTGCCCTTGGGATCTGCATGTTCTTTCTGCGTGTCTTGGCTTTCAGCCATAGCGTCGCGTACTTGACGCATTACGCTCAGTCTCAAAGCGCCAAGTCATCGACTTGCTTGCGAACCGCAACAGGGCTGACATCAGCTAGCCGCTCGGCTATCCCTTCCCCATCAAGCCCTGAGCCACTGCGTGGCGGCGTCAGTGGGACGCGAGGGTTAACCAAGCCGTTCACATAGAACGGAGTGTAGCCTGTCGAGGCGTGCACTGCATTATTTAATGCGAACTCAACGAGTGGGAGCATCTGGCTCCAGCGTTTTGGCGCCTCAGCGCATACGCTTCGGAGGATATCCTCCACAACGCGATTCACGCGTTCGGTCTGACCATCGGTCTGCGGATGGTCCGCTGTGGACATGTCCAAACGAGTGCCGAGCACTCTGAAGAGGGACGCTCAGAACTTCGCGGTGAAGCGCGGGTCTCGATCCGAGACAATTGCCTCAGGCAAGTCATGTTGGCGAAAGACTCGGTCTAAAAACAGCAAAGCTGTACCTTCACCATCAATGGTGTCCGGCACTGCCGCTAAATGAGCCATCTTGCTCAATCGGTCTACAAAGACCACTATACCCGTGTTTCCCGCCTTATCCTTGATAAGGCCAAACACAAAGTCCATACTCATGGACTGCTAGCATCCCTTGGGGACAGGCAAACTCGCCAATGGCGCTGCCGTGTTCGGCGCGGACTTTATCCGTTGACACGTCTCACACGTGCGTACATAGGTGCCGACCCACTTATACATCTTGGGCCACCAGTACATCGAGCTCACCGAGCCGTAGGTCTTCTCCCGACCTATGTGCCCGCCCACGGGCGTATCATGAATCTCATAGAGGATTCGATACTTTATATCCTCATCATGATGAACGACTTCACGAGGGTTATCCTCAGAGTCGGTGCCGTAGTACAGCAGGCCACCATCGAGCGAGTATCGATGCAGCCTCGCGCGTAAGCGCTCGGATAATTTCTTGTCAGAGTCTTTAAACTCTTCGCTCCCAAGAGCCCGTAGCAGCGCTACGCACATGTCGTCCTGTGCATACGCTCTGCGTATCAAGTCAGGCACTGACGACGTCACTGTCGTGACATGAGCTAATATCGTAGTCCGGCCTCCACGAGAGCACATCGGCCACTACATTAAGCCGCCCCCGGCTTGTTCTTCACCTCGAAGTTTTACTCGGCAAAGAAGGGAAGGCCATCTTGCCATTCTCTGAGAGAGATGTGGCAACTGTGTCGCAGTGCGTAGCGACGCATGATCAGTAAAGATCACAAAAGGCTTAGAGCCTAGCAGGTGTACCCTGAATTTGACTAGAGCATACTTCATTGCAAGTAGCTCTTTGTCATGAACTGGATAGTTCTTCTCTGCAGCTTTGAGCTGGCGAGACTCAAACGCAATCACGCGTTCACGCCCTTCGGCGTCTGCTTGTAGTAAAGCACAACCGATTGCAAAATCGGAGGCGTCACAGACGATGCTAAACGGAATATCCGGGTCCGGTAGCGCAAGGATCGGAGCCTGGAGGAGGCTCTCCTTCACAGCCTCAAAGGCTCTGTCGTGCTCGACCTTCCAGCACCATGGCTCGTCCTTCTTAAGAAGATCTGATAATGGCCGAGCCATCTCCGCGTAGTTCGCGCTGTACTCATGCAAGTAATTGGCTAAGCCTAGCCACTTGCGTAAGTCTTTTTGGTTCTTGGGAACCGGCCAGTCCACGATGACCTTGACTTCGGCAGGATCTGCCCTTAAGCCACGCTTCCCAATGAAGCACCCGAGGAAAGATATCTCCTCCGCGCCAAAGACGCACTTGTCCAAGTTGGCATACAACTTATTAGTGAGCATGCACTCGAGCACCGCTCGCAAGTGGTCAATGTGGTTAACCACGTCTGGCTTTCCGTGCTCGGCACGACTATGGACGAATATATCGTCAAAGTACGTCTGAGCGTACGCCCGGTGGGGCCTAAACAACTGCGTCACAAGACGATTGAACGTTGCTGGTGCGTTCGACAGCCCCTGGGGCATGACCAGCCACTCCCAGAGCATACCGCTCGGAGTACTCACCGCTGTCAGCGGAATGTCGCTCGCGCTCATGAGCAATTGGTAGTAACCATCGACCTAGTTGAGCGCACTGTACAACGTACAGCCTACCATGTTGTTCTGCAGAACATCCTTGCTAGGAATCGGCGTTTGCGCCGGGATAGTGGCCGCATTTAGCTTGTTAAAAGCATGAACAATGCGCCACTTGCCGTTCGGCTTTCTGACACAGAACGTGGGTGTCGAGTGCGGAGACTTACTCTCACGCACCATCCCTGCCTCGTGCTTCGCACGGAAAAATGCGTCAATGACGTCACACTGCTCTCTCGGCAAAGGCCATTGCCTTGTTACGCAGTATTTGGTTCCAGGAACCAGGTCAATCTCATTACACACGCCTCGATTCGGATGCAGGCCCGTCGTTGGGCCTTTCGAGACAACGTCTCCATACTCCTTCACCACCGCGTAGAAGGGATCCGAAAGGACTTTGAGGATCGCCGATCCACTTCTTGCGCTCAGCGCCTTCTTGGTGTCCTCTAGGACCGCGTCGTTCACGACGGATGAGGAGTTCAACTCCTCCTCAGGTCCCAGCAGGACCACCTCGGCTACCTCGCCGGCCTTTAAGGCTTCGCCAAACTCGGCAATTGACATCTCGTCCCGCGCTAGCAGAGCATCTGCAGCGGGCAAATTGTCAAGGCTGATATCGCCTTCTACCTCCCCCGTCACTCCGCTCACGAGTGTATACAGCTGTTCACAGCAATCACGTGGAGCATCACTGCTCGTCCCGTTGGACACATCGTCCGACGTCGAAGCCGTCACAGACGCCCTGCGTCTTCTTCTCCTCTCCCTCCGCGACCGAGCCCGGCCGGATGAGGGCGGTGTGGCGACATCTCCGTCACCACCACCGGGTGCAGCTGCACCATCACTCCTCGAAGAGGATACAGTGTCTCGCAAGACACTCGGCTGAAAGCCAAGAGGTCCTTGACCTTCACACAGTGAACTAGGTGTCACTTCACCTGCATCTCCTGGGCCACGCCCATGATGCCTCGACTCGCAGTCGACCGCGACCCTCGGGTCACGCAGCGGTAGGTCATCGACCAGATTCGTACCACTCAGTGGATTACGCGCCACTCCGCGCTCGTCCTCACCAGGACCCAGCAGTTGGTCATTGACCTGACCTGCACCGCTCAGCGGATAACGTGCCGCACCACGTACGCCTCAGGGCAAACAGCAACCTCGTTGCTAACAATTTCAGACATACCAATGTCCAGCACTACGGCCGCCTCGGCCTCGTGCTCGCTCCAAAAGCGCTTCTGCTTCCTAGCAGAGGTGGGTTCATGACTCACCAAAGCTCCACTAGGAGCAGGGTGCGACGCACCCAGCGTTTTTGACTTCCAGTCGATCCATGGCTCATGGCGTTCCAGCCATGCCATGCCAAGGATGAGGTCATACCTCGTATCCAGGTCTAAGACCAAACAGCGTTCCACGCTATCGAAGTTCTCAAACTTCACTCCAAGGTCGACGGAGACCTTCGACACAGTTACCAGTGTCCCCGTCGCGAGACGGACAGAGAACGTATATCGCGTTGGCACTTCCAGTGCTTCAGCATACAGCTGACTCCCTTCCAGGGTGGAGCGACGGGCGTAGTTGCCCGAGGCTCCCGAGTCAATCAAGACTCTCCATGGCTTTGCAAAGCCCTTCACGTTCGCTTGAACGACCAGTAAGCCCGGCTTGTACACACACTTCTCGTAAGAGAGCTCAGCTCTCTTCGGGGCTGAGCCCCGTTGCCCTCTACCTCTTCGAGGCACAACAGAACTCAGTTCTTCCCCAGTAGGCCGCCCCGCGCCTACTGGGAGTTGCCGTTTCCCGCCGATGACCTGGAGGGTTGGCTCGCCGGAGCCCCGCGCTTCTTGCGCAGAGGGCAATAGGCCCTCAAGTGCTTAGTGTTATTGCACACAAAGCATCGGCGGAAGCCGGCGCGCTGCTCCGCAGCAAGAAGCTCCGCTTCTTCATCTTCAGCATAACCGAGGTCCATCGGCTCTGGATTGCTCGAAGAGCTTGCGCTACCAGCGCTCCAACCAGGTCGCGCCGACCGGACGTTGTGCTCGGCATTCAATGCCACATCCACCGCCTCTTCAAAAGAGTTAGGGTGTACACGGAACACTTCCGTTCGAGCTGCGCTCACACGAAGTCCCTCCATGAACACGGTCACGCTGACCAGTTCCAGAAGAGGGTCCGCCGCCATTCCGGCGATAAGAGTTCTCAACTCTTGGACATAGTCCAATAAATCCTTCTTACCCTGGCGGGTAGCAAGGAACTTTGACCGGATACGGTACGCCTGATTAGGCGGCGCGAACACGCGCGAAAGCTGTTGCTTCAGCTGATCCCAAGTGGAAATTGCAGCGTCAACAGACGTGCCGCACGTTAGTGCTCATTCGCGAGCGCGACCTCCAAGCCTGGAGATAGCCAGCGCCACGCGCTGATGCTCAGACTGGAGCAGGGTCGATCCCATGGTGCAGCGGGGCTGCCGTAGCTTTAGCGTCAGAGGAAGACGTTCGACTCAAAGAGTCACTAATACTAAGTTCCTTATCCAAAGGACACTTACAGCCCAAGACCAGGGCTCAAAGTTAATACCTTAGCTTTTATGCTTCAAAACCAGAAGTGTTTTATTTACTATTATTGCGGCCGAGCCGCCTAGGGGTAAATGTATATGTTTAACTATCTAGCATAGTTAAACCTAATCAAATGCATAACGAGTGGCTTTCAGCCAACGTACTGAGAGACCTTGTTAACTCTCCAACTTATGTACTGAGCGTTTGTTAACTCTCCGGGTACTTCGTACTCCTGTGTGTTCCACACCATGTAACCCCGTTACAGAGTCAGCCCAGACGGCTCAGAATGCCAACGACATTGATCCAGTGATAGTACAGACTGAGCGTAGACGACGAACCGCGAAAACACAAGACGAAGAACGCAGGTGGGCCGATCTGAAGGCGTACCTGAGAGGTGAATTTGAGGACCTTACACACCGCCGAGCTCAGAATACCGGCAAAGTCGCAGAAGTCTTTGTACTCAGCGAAGACGGCCTGTTATACCGCCAAGATGAAACTCACCGACAGGGTGAACTCGGCGAACCGAACCTCTCATTGAGATTGGTGATTCCGTCAACTATGGTCGACAAGATACTTCATAACTGTCACAATTCGATCGAAGGGGGCATCAAGGCATCGTCAGAACTTATCACCGAGTCAAAGCCGACTACTACTGGATTGGCCTTTACGCCGACGTGGTGAAGCATGTTAGGGCCTGCGAGGACTGCCGTACCAATAAGAGCAAGCCACAGTGGAGAGGTTACTCGCCGGGAAATGTGGTGTCAGACCATCCATTCCAAGTCGTGTCAATGGATTTCGTGATTCCCCTACCTCGAACTCAGCGGGGCAATACTGCACTGCTGTTGTTCCAGGACCACTTCACGGGGTTCTTTATCGCTAAGGCTATGAATGACACCGGGGCACTCGAAGTGGCTAAGGTGTTTGAAGAATGCGTCTTCAGGCAGTTCGGGGCTCCGTCTCTGATACGGCACGACCGAGATCCAAGGTTTATGAGTGAAGTATTCCAAAGGTTCTCCGAGATGATGCAGTCGAGATCAAGAGCTACGCTGAGTTACCGACCACAAGCCAACGGTCAGCAAGAGAGGTCAGTCAAGACAATGGTTCAGACTGTACGGGTCTACATGGAAGACCCACTTCAAGCCGACTGGGATGACATCGCCGAGAAGATGGTACACACTATCAACAACTCAAGAGACTCGACTCGGCGAGAAACCCCTTTCTATCTGGTACATGGTTGGGACGCCAAGTCTACACTCAAAGCTATGACGAGCTCAATACGACGCGGACAGGAGCGCTCAGCCAGCTCGGCGGGCGCAGTCGAGTGGCGCCGAGAAGCGAGCAGACAGCGAGAAGTTGCCCTTCGATTGGCATCTGAGTTCCAAGTGCGAGAGAAGGCACGACGAGCTCGAGAGCACAACGAAGCACTGAGCAAGAAGGAGAAAAGATCCATTCCCAACACAGCAGATGACGAAGATAGAGTTGCAGAACCAGGCGATGAATCCACCGAATCCTTGTGCAAAGAAGGAGACCAAGTCTGGTTGTTTATGGAGCGAGTCAAGTCGGGCCTGACTAAGAAGTTAGCACATCGATGGCACGGACCATTCAGGGAGAAGAGGAAGGTGGAAGAATTTGCCTATGAACTGGAGTTTCCTGACAAGAGTGGATATAGGCTCTACCCAGTGGTCCATGTATCACGTCTGAAGGCTGTCACCGAACTCAACGGAAGACCAACGACGAGGCTAATCGCCGACCTCGAAGAAATTCAGCGATTTGACTTTGACGAAGAATTACTACCCGAAGATAGCTGTGAGCCAGACGCAAGTATGAACCAGTATGAAGTCGAAGCAATCCCCGACGACGAGCTAAGATTATCTACGAGTACGTCCCGGTCAAAGCGGAAGTTTAAGGTTAAGTGGGTCGGCTACGATGAGCCTACTTGGGAGCCACTGTCAAATTTGTCATGTAGAGGTCTCCTGTTTGACTATCTACGACAGAAGAAGCGTGAAAACCGTCTGCAAATGGTGCAAGTTGCAGATGAGGATTAACAGTTATTGCACCAAATGTTACACCAACTCAGCGGACGACACAGGCCGAGTTGAGATGGAATGCTACTGTGTCGAAATTACATATACTGAATAATTACGAAAAGAAGTCCTGAACGATACCTACGGGACGCTAAGTCAAAGAAGAAAATTAAAAAGAAGGCGATCCGGACTCCAAGAGAGGTGAACCCGACGGAGCCAACTGGGAAGAGCTCAGCGGACTCGACAATTGGAGGCGTGGCGGCGTAGCGGACGTTGCCCCTTGAGAAACTGCTGGGGGAGATGCAACATCCGCAGCCGTGGCCAGAAGTATCATCGCCGACCTATCCAAGGAGACTGACGCCGAAGCAGGCGGAAGAAGAGCCGGTGCCTCAATACCCGACTCGGCTGACGTAGGTTGAGGCGGATCCGTTCCACTGGGAAGTGGAGTGCCGAACAGAGACATACTCGGAGACGCGCCTCGGAGATTGGGAGAGCATAACCCGTCGTCCGCCGAGTCGTCATCAGATGCACTCTCGTCATCCGAGCCGAGCTCACCGATTGAGGACCCAGCGAAGATGTGGATACCTTGACGATTCAGCCGAGGTGGAGCACCCTGAGGGTACGCCGGAAGTGCTTGTTCGGGAAACCTCAGCATCCACAAGAGGAGCAGGTTCACCGCCGAGCTTCTGGGTGACCGCCGAGTAAAGCTGATCGTAGACAGCGACAACCAAGGAACGTAGGGTGTCACTACGGCGTTTGCGCTCGCGCTTGTACACCGGCCACAGCTCATTCACTTCAGCAAGCTGAGCAGCCGTGGTAGTCGGGTTGACGTCGGGATCGAGACCCATCAACACACTTGACTCGACGATCCAGTGGCGACGCTCGTAGAGAGCAACAAAGTAACGAGTCAGTTGGCCACCTGGCTTGGTAGGCCTCCCCGCCGAGTCCAAAGGACTTTCGCCACGAAGCTTCACCCACATATCTCCAAGAACTTGCATCAAGGTTCGAGGTCGGGTCTGAGAAGCCAAGCACCGCCGAGCCTCCTCCAGCACTGACGGGGAAAAGAAGAAAGGAAGCTCGGGGAGCATCCGCCGGAGACGCTGACAAGGATGACTCGGATCAAAGACAGCCATGAAAGCTCGTATGCCGTCAAGGGAACACGGCGTGGGTGGCACGCGACCCTTGCCACCTACGAGCTCCAGCTGCACCCCTCCGCTCAGTGTATTAAATAATGCATTCCAACAACGGGCTGAGCCGAAATGCATAAATGGCACCTCGCGGAGTTGAGCCATGTGAAGAGTCAAGCGACAATCCTTGGAAACCGCTTGCGAGGCTCGGGTCCGCAACGTTGGCAGCGGGAGTGTAAGGGCGCTTGGCAGAGTGACCGAAGCAGGCCGTGATGCTGTCGAACTCGGCTGAGAGGGAACTGACGCTACCGGGAGCACACTTGGCGAAGGAGCAGCCGAAATAGATTGGGTGGGAGCCAGGTCAGGAGTTGACGCAGGCTGCCGATGCTTGTGGTGCCGGTGCTTCTTGTGTTTCTTGTGCTTCTTGGACCGCTTCGACCGGTGACCGGTAGGACTTGACGAGGCACGACGCTTGCGACGCTGCTGCTTCCCCCAAGATGACGCAGGGGCATAAGTCGTCCCGTCACCAGAATCCGTCGATGAATGTCGCGAGGAGTAGCGATTACTCGGCGGCAAGGAATCATCACTCATCTCATCGTCAGAGCCGAAGATTGCTGCATGAAGGCTTCTCGCCTTGGCAGAACGACGACCATCTTCGGCCGCCGAGTCAGCGCCTGAAGGACTACCCGCCGAGTTCTCGGATAAAGAAATGGGATCCAAAAGCAACCCAGCGGCAGGATTCGTCGAGCCGGCGGACGGTGCGGAACCGTCGCCAGGCCCTAAAATCTCGTCGTCAGACGCGTCAAGGTCCTCAAGCAGCTGAGCAGTTACAGTGCGAGCAGTCGCAACAGATCTCCGGATGGGGCGCCCAGACAGGGACGTCAACACTGCCGAGCTCGCAGGGAGAGACGGTCTAAGGACACTCACGGCCGGAGTCACTAGGTCAGTCGGCGTAGTGGATACGCTCAGCCCCCGAGAGAGAGACGTGAGAGGATCGACCAGATGATGACTGGGAGGGCACAACCACCGTTGATACGACGCTGAGCGGCACACTTGACTGGGGCAACTCAGCGGAGACGGCTGAAGTCGAGCCTGGGGCACAAACACTTGTAGCCGGGACAGACAGCGAGGCCACGATATCGGAAGAATATACCGGCGGTGGGTGAGTAGCCGCGACTGACGACGTCGACAGAGGACCAGAAGACCAGAAGACGAAGAACCCACCGAAATCGTCGAATCAATCGTAGGAACGGTCTGGTCGACAGGTTCGGGCAACTCAAACTCGTATTCCACTTCGCTCGAAGCTTCATCGTCGTCTTCAGAGCAAGCAGAAACAGCTGGCTGTGTAGCAGAACTCAGCTGAAGGTGACGAACCTCCGCCGAGTCCGACGACGGAATTTTCCAGAGCGGGGCTTTCCTCCATCGGACATGGTAGCTTGAGCAGAACTTGAACGCAAAAGGGCACTGATAGCCTCGTGTCCCTCCTCCCCGGGAAGTGGACAAGCGTACGGCTGAGGCGGATGTGGCGCCTGTGAACGATAACGAGGACCATCAGCAGTTGGAGACTTGGGATTGGCATAACGCCGAAGCCGCTGAGTTGATGTCAGGCCCGCCAACGGAGTACGATGAAGTTGGGCGAGGGTCGGCTCGGGTTGGCTCGTAGCCGCCGCTGAGGTGACAGGAGCCGCAGCCCAGTCCGCTGAAGGAGTCGCAGAAGAAGCCTGACCCGCTGGAGGGGCCACATTAGGACCAACAGCGGAACCGGTCACTGGGGCGTCTTGGCGAGGATGGACGATCAACTCCAACCGCCGAGTCTCACCAGTTGGAATGTGGAGAGCTTCAGGGAAGCGAGACTCCAAGACACGACACAGCCGAGCGTTAAGAAGAAGGTCGGACGGATCAAGCCCAGGAACCTCCAAACCAGCGCCAGCAGCAGCATCCATGTGAGGGTCGTGAATAGAAATAATACCATTCCGACGGATGAGCCGCTTCTGCCGCAAGATCACTGCCTGCTGCTCAGCGATCACCGACTGAGCGTGCCGCAAGGGCTGAGTGCCGGCTGAGCTGTACAGCCGCACCGATTCCTGCAGCTACTCGAAAAGTTTGCCTTGAAGAGTAACGAACGCCGCATCCCTCTCGGAAATAGATCGGAGAAGGGCTGCGATCTCGGCGTCTCGATCCAAGACTTGCTGATGATGGAGCTGGGCCTGACTCAGCGCAGCGTCAACCTTGCCCTGCTCAGCTGCGATAGCCCGAGCAAGTTTCGCTTCACTCAGGGCTACAGCCTTTCGCAGTGAGGCAAGGCGATTAGCGGACTACGTGACAGCAGCCTCCAATCGGGACACCTGTTGTCGTGCCGATGAGAGCTGAGTGGGCAATTCAACATTGCTGAGGGCAAGAGAGTCCAATCGCCGAGTCAACGCGCGGTCCTCTTCTTGAACAGCTTGATTGTCGGCCCTGAGATCACCAATAATCTGAGGGTAATCAAGAGCGGCGTAGTTGCCTTTCAAGATGTCCAACAGCTCCCCCACGGAAGAAGCCTGCAGGATCGCTCGCCGCTGCACGGGATCGGAAGGTTCCACGGAACGAGTGAATCCGTAGACCATTAGCCTCGCCAAGAAGGTCAATTGTTCTCGACGCCCGTATCCCTGCTCGGTAACCCTGGCCATGAGGGAGTCAAGACTCACTGGAGCAGTCGAGCTTGACTGACTGTTAGCGCCCGAAGTGATGTCGCCCGGCATGCTCGGTGGATCAGGAGGGCGTGCGCGGGAAGACCCTGCCGACTCCGCGTCAGACTCATGGGAAGTTGTCAGGTCAACCAACCCAGCTTCATGCCGGTCGCTGACCCCACGAGTGCCGACGGGTCGAGGAATCGACTCAGCTGGCGCGCCTTCACCTCGACGAGGGGTTGGAGGAGAATGATGGCGCCGCGAATTATGCTGGAGTAACATGCGAGGAGTAAGGAGCTGCGAAGTGAGCGACAGCGGAAGCAACAAACGTACCGAAGAAGGTGGTGGAGAGCCGCGAGATGTCATCAGCCGAGTATGGACCAACGGTGGCAGAACCAAATGAAGGATTAAGACACTCATCAGCTCGGCTCGTATCATAACCGGGGCAGTTGTGGTGTAGGGATTTCCAGATTCGACCATACGCCAACCTACTTTAGATCAAGAATCGGCTCGGTCAGATAACCCAGAGCTTAGGAACAAAGGAGCACGGTAAGTACTCGGCGATCTATCCGGATGATGCTATCCGGATAGCCGCTGAGCTCAACGGTCGCCTGAACCCAGCGGAAGGGTCGGTAGAGATCCGAAACGACTACGTTTCACTAGATATTTGTATAAGAAGCATAGGATTTAAAAAGGGGGGGGCCGAAAAGGCTCCTAGAAGATAACAGAGCAGAATTTGCCTTGTCCAAGACACGTGTACACTTTTCCGGTAAGTCCCTGCACAGGGCTGGATTATGCCTGCCGTCAATACTCGAGAGGCATAGCTTGAAGGGTATTGACTGGTAGCGCCAAGAGATTAGGTCGGTCCGGGTAGGACAAAGTCTCGCTACGCGCGAAAGAAAGCCCCGCAAACTCAGCGGGCCGGTACGTCGGATAGCCCGGGTGCCGTAACACTTCTAGCTGAGCAGCCTCTGCGCTCGATGGCCTGTAAAAGCGCTCGCGCACCGTCGTCCATCCTTTGGTGGAGGGCACAGGGTTGTGAACGAGCTCAGCCGAATCAAAATCGGCGGAGCCACGGAAGTGATGTGACTTGGTTAGTCGGAGCCGAGTGGAAGCGAGCCACTCGTCTGTCCCGGAAGGCCGAACCGCGAGGGGACCACCCTCTGCGCAGGCCATACAACCGCCGACCTAGCTCGGCGATTCGTTGTGGTTTGTGTAAGAAATCCACATCTGACGGTATTTGTGCGTTCTACTACAACACATCTGCGATTTGAGCGACCACGCGAACAGGATCGAGACCGTCGACTTGGACGAACACGCGAACGAGACCGAGTCTGATGCCAATAATCTTCGCGGGCAGAGCGTCGGCGTGATCCGGCGCGACTAGATGCGCACACGTTCTCGGCCAACGAGCGACGATACTTCTCGATCCACCCGTGTTCTTGTTCACCGAGCGGATACTCGGCGATGTGACTTCTCCACTCCTCGACAGTCGGACGCGACCCAGTACAAGCACTACAGCCTACAGCGACCCTCACGTAGCAGATGCGGCGCATGTCCTCCCATGCGCTGGTGCAGACGCACTTACGGAGTTCCGTTAGCGAGTGCTCCTAGACGATCTCCTCGCGGTACACCAGCCAGCCGACGAAGCTCTCCCCTTCTTCCTGCGTCCGGTGTCAACGCCGGATGAAAGCGCACCACGACTCCTGCAATGCACCATATGCGACACCCTCGACAGGCTTTTGCCGCAGTCCGCG
This sequence comes from Phytophthora infestans T30-4, assembly GCF_000142945.1. NCBI lineage: Eukaryota > Oomycota > Peronosporomycetes > Peronosporales > Peronosporaceae > Phytophthora > Phytophthora infestans. The sequence continues at coordinate 229,721 of NW_003303627.1, forward strand.
GAAGCGCCGGAAGTGATCCTTTATCGTGTCCAGCGTGTCCGGAGCCCGCGCACCGGATATATCGAAGAGAGCCCATGCCCGGTGCTGATCGCCCATCACGCGCGCGCTGCGTGCCGCTGCTGTCGACAACGTCGCCGTCGTCGGTGTTCCCGTCCGCTGCTGATCCATCGTGTTGCTTGTCAAGTTCTCCGCAAGTTGAGCTGTGTCGCTCCTGCGCTTCGCCGGAGATGTCTCTGTCTCTGTTTCGCTCCGCCCGTTAGCCAAGTCGCCGTTCGCCATCCTCACGCAGATTGATTTGTTATTCGCCCACTGCTTATGTTGCGTAAGTGCAACTTTAAGAGGGGGTAATGTAATTGGCCCCTCCATTACATAAGTATGTAGATTTCCTTAACATAAGTAGGTGCATTGGCACACGACTAGTGTGTGCTGAAATGCTGTTATGCCATTGGCTGGTATATGGGGAGCCATACCCATTATTAACCAATTGGACTATGACGTGTATTTGAGTGGCCATGGCTGTGACCTTGGTCCTAAAATAAAGTCAGAGTTGATTTTTCCTTAGACCTAAGACTCAGTCGTCCTGTTGCGAGCTTCCTCAACACAATAGTGCCAGCAAGTAACGGAGTAAATACCTGGTCCGTTACAGTAAATGTTATTCAGTGTAGATACATACATGTATTGGTACCGTCTGTGAGATTTCGACACGTGACTCGAACGTTCCATTAACAGTTTTGGCTGTCGCACTCATACCGATTGCCACGACCACTACTGTATGGCACACAACACGTTCTGTTTGCGTTAAGGCAGTAACCTTGCATAAAACACGCTGCCAGCTGACCTGTTTGGAACCGTTTTCCCAAGGTTAGTTCCGATATACCGTGAATGCTTGTCATAACGAGCAATGCACGAGGGTCTTAAGTCATAGTACGTGCCTAAGGAAGTTTGTAAAGAATGTGAAATATAGGAATACTGATTTGGCGAGAAAAGGCCGATACGACTATAATGAGGAAGAGGTTTCTTGCAATCCAAGCTAAAGTGGGAATCACGTCCTCGAGACCGAACCATTTACTAGTTAAGTATAGATCTTTCAATAGCCGTTTAGCAATAGTTTATCGACTATCCTTATTAACCGTGGTCGACAGCATCGAGGACGCTTTTTGACGTTGCGTCATCAAATTTTATTCGTTTCCAGTCCTATTTTCAGGAGAGCTGGAGCTATTGTCTGGCTATATATGTGCCCAATCGCGTCCTGCAATATTTAAAACCTGCGCCGTAACATGTTTTTAAAGATTTTTTTACAACCCTACTGGTCATTCCCCCAATAATAACAAAGTATTTGGACTGTAGATGTCTATATTGTAACAAACTCGACTGCGATTAATATATCATCTTGCAGAGGGGGTCAGACTTTCCAATTGCAAATCGGGGTAGTCAAAAATAGCATTAAACTCGAAACATAACATTTCAAGTCTGGCTGCCGAGTGCACATGGCGTCCCGAAAAATAAAGAAGGCGCGTCTAGAAGCGCAGGATGCCGGTCGAGCCATCGCGTTTGTGAGAACGCATCGTAACAGGCTCTCAATATTAGAAGATTGAATATTCTCGTGCTACAGGCTAATTTACGCGTGGATAATGCAACTATACCTCGGAAAGAGACTATTACCAACAAAATTGCTCGTTTACGTGGTCGCTCCAACAAAACGTGTGGTGCAATTTGGTCCTCATTTCTGTCGCATGGGACTATATTCAATGCTGCACAACCGGCTAACCGAAGAGACCACATCTCACGACTGCCAAACTCGCTAACAACGCAGGAAGAAGTGCGTGGATTTATACGGAGTCGATCTGAGACGCGGACACGAACGACAGCGAAGGCCGTAATGCATTTGCTAGCAGAAGAGAGCTATCTATCGGCGGATATGTCAAATACAGACAGCACCAATACCGCCATTCGAACAGTTCAGCGGTTCTTTAACCCTTTCACTACAAAAGTTTTTTTGTAGGTCCGCTCCGGACCTCTACCTCGACCACTAAGCTCTCAGTAAAAACGAAAATCAGCGTATGGTATGGCTTTGATTTTCCACGTGGTTGGCAAAATTGTAGAGCGAAGTCGTTCACGGTACTGCTTCATATTCAAAATTCCAAACTGGCAAGGGGGCAACTGGCACATAGATGGTTGGGCTGGAAGCGACGCGGGCATGCAGCTACTGCGGCGACGCGCCGTGTGAATGGGGCCAGTACAGCAAGTACATCAGCAGCAGTAGGCTTCGAATGTTGACACGGAGGCGTGGACAACGAGATCCAAGGAGCGTCAAGAAGGCGCTAGTACAGCTATATTTTTACAGGAAAAATGGGCGCGGGAGGCGCGCGTCGAGCTGCCCCTCTGCGTCGACAAGCAGATCTCTCGCCTTAACACAATCGTTACGTACGTCTACACTGCTCTTTCTCCACGTTATGGCAGTTCAAGCTGATTTAGATACGTTATCGTCTTGTTCTTCTTCAGGCGTGTGTGTGCAAGGGGGTCTCCTGAAGCTTCGGCACACAGAGCGTCGAGTAATGACCGGACGGCAGCTGAGTTGGATGTAAGTGCGTCTTGAAAGTGAAAGGCTGTAAAGCAAACAACGTCGAACCCTCTGTGGCACCCTGTGCACCCGAAAAGCCTTTTTCTGCTGGGAAATCCTCGCAGAGAGCAGAGATAACATGTTAGTTTGCCTTTGGATTGCTGCTTCGAGTTGGGCGTAATTGCATAGGGACTCGCGTCGGCTCCGACAACATCTTGAATGGGCTGGTTCGGGGATGCTTGATTGCGGCGCTTTTTTGCCACCGTGCTTGCTGTACGGATGTCAACTTCTGAGCTACACGCCGCTTGAATTCGCGCAGCGTTACGCGTGCTGATGCAGTTTTTGCTACCTTTCGGAACAGTGCGAACGAGTTGATGAGCGCAAGGTCCAACGCCCACGTGAGAATGCCCATGTAGAGCCGCCTCTCCTTCCGTCGGATTCGATTGGTGCTCCGCCATTGATCCACTCGGTCTACGCCGTTCATGAAGAGGTTGTACGCTACTATCATGGCCGGTACCTGGAACATTTTTCGGTGCATGACCTGGTCTCCGGTCCACCGCCGTAGCGGAGCAAGACCACGACATAGCTGAATTGCCTCTTGAAAATGCCCAGGCAGTACATCCTGCGAAGGATTACCTGCCAGATCGTTGGTGTAGAAGACCACAGTTTTCTTGTCGCGAAAAACGATGTAGCCCGCGTTTGAAGCTGTTGTTGTTGGCGGAATGTACGGCGTCTGCCGGTATGCTGGAATTTGTTTTTGCGCACGCTTGTGCTTCTCTTGAAGCTTCTCCCAGTCGGTTGGTGCATCCAGCGCTGCAATAAGCTCCCATGAGCCTCGTTCAGCATTATCGATCCTTGCTTTCGAAGCCTCCAAACGCTCGGCCTTCACTTGCCCTGTAATCCTATACGAGCAGTTCCCAGCAGCTTCATTTCGCCATCCGTAAAAGTTGTCAGAGTCTTAGCTAGATTGTGTCGAGTGTAGAAGTTGTCGCAAACGAGCAAACGGTGCTGGGTTGGTGCTGGATACGTCTTGGTTAGGTGGCCGCGCATCGCGATCCATAGAGCACTAGCATCTTTACGTTTGATGCAGACATCGTCGCGATCTAGAGTTCTAAACAATGCTGATCTAAGCGCTGGGAAGACGTCTACGTATCTGTCAGCCGGGGTGGTCTGTGTGCGATTGCCGGATCCATTATCCCACACCGAGTAGGCATACAGGCTCTCCAGCCTACAACAGAGTAGAAATACACGCCATACTTATCTGGTTTCGACGGCATGAACATCTAGCCGATGATCGCGCCTTTGTGCGCACCGTGTTTTCATCTAAGCTGACAGCACCAACCGGGACTGCAATCGCGGCGAACTTTTCTTGTATTTGTGACATCAGTCGCCGGCTGTGCCACAACGGATCCTGCTCGCGCCGCTCGACTGGCACGCTGCCAGGTGCGTGCACCTGAAACCTCGCCCGAATATTTTCAAAGCGACTCCTCGCCATTGTTGCCACAAAGTCGGACTGCCCCATAAACATTTTCTGAGACCACAACTCTATGATCTCGGTCACTGGGTTGAAACTCATCGCAATCTCTAAGCCAATATAAGCATCGGGCTCGCACACTGTTGCCTCAGGCTTTCCTTTCTCTTTGAGCATTTCGTTCGTCCATCTGTGCAACGAGTCCCGAACCTCTCTGGTAAAGAACAAGGAGAAGAGCCCGAGCTCTCCCCGCTCCTCGTAGGCAGCTTTCACCCCCCCCTCGCAAATTATATGCAGACCGCTGTCATGAATGATGCCATCCACGTACGCGTTGCCAGTTTACCTCTCCCCTGGTGGTAGCGCACCTGCCGTGGACTCGCTGTTGGATACGTCATCGCCCTCCGCGCCTCCGGTTCCGTTGGATTCCCCTTCCTCTGTATCAGATACCTCAAAGGACCAGTCAGTGTCAGCGCCATCGTCAGCGCCATCGTCGGCGTTCGGCAGAACGGCGATGTCCATCTTCACTGCAGGAAGAAAGCAAAAGTGCTGATACATCGCAAATTTGCGGATAGACAGCGAAATATGTGCGGTAGGGGATCTCTTATTATTGTGGTCTTCACGGTACTGTGTTTGGTAGAGGTCCGCTGCGGGCCTGTTAGTCGTGGTGAGCTGGACGCCTTACCCTCGTAGAGAGAAAATTGGCCAATGACTGAAAGCCTGCACCGCTGTTAGAGGTCTACTGCGGACATGTAAGCTCGCCGGATTGGGCTGGTAGTGAAAGGGTTAAGAAGGAAGGATACTCGAGCGGTGCTCAAAAAGGCAAATGTATCATATTATCGCCAACCAACGATTTGGCAAGGGCGGAATATGTGCAAAAAATGACTTCTTGCGAGATTCTGTCTCGTCGTGTCGTCTATATGGACGAGAGCTACATACACCACCACTATTCGAGACACAACGATTCGCTAGTCGACTCTACAGATGATACGTATGTCAAGGAGAAGAAGCGATTTTAATTTTTTTATCAGAGTGCAGTTTATTTTAAAATAAAGCGATTTTAGTTTTTTTTATCAGAATGCAGTTTATTTCAAAATACTTAATCCAAAATCGTCTTACTCCAAACTCCAAATTGCGAATTACTCCAAATTGCGTCCTACTCCAAATTGCATCCTACTCCAAATTGTGTTTCACTAAAAAACACCTATTATTCTAAAACGCGTCTTAATCTAAAAATCGACTAGACTTAAGCCACCAAAAGTAAAGTACAACATCAAAATATCTGTTGGTAAATATATTATTTAAAAACAAGTGAAAGTTGTATTTAAGTATAGAAAGCCAACTACGGAAGTGAACTCCACATTCTGGACACAAAGGCGTAAAGTCATTGTTTCTGAAGCTGTCGTTACTGCAGTCTCTATGAAGTAAATGGCCGCAAGGGCTAATATAGAGAGGGAGCTGCACATTTTGCCAGCGGATATGGCAAGTACTGCGCTCTCGGTAGACATATTCTCGGCAAATTGGATAGGTTGCGTAAATTCGCTCCCAAGATTCCTTAATCCAATGATCTTAGCACTCGCCACAACTCCGGTGTTCACAATTAATACCATTTGTAGGACGAGCGTCAGGTTTGTGTAGCAGACAGGTAAATCATCACTTATATCGGTGTTTTCAGTGGCTTTGAGAGTCGCAACCTTCTCAGCTTCCCCATCGTTAGTACGTAAATTTCCATTATGTAGCCTCAGCTGTCGAAGTTTTTCTTGATAACGCGCGTTTCGCGCTTTTCGTTTCTCGTTTTGTTTTCTTTTCTTTGTTTCTGGTTCACAATTGTTCTTCAGCACATGATTTTGGAGGTTTGATCTATCTTGCCTCTTGGCATCGGGGAGGTGCCTGCGGATTCCGCGTGTGGCCGGGAGGTAGGAATGTACAGTTTGTAGCTTTATGCATAATTTCAGCCAATCAAAACGAATTGTCGCTTAAGTATCTCAACTTCTTGGTTGTGTCCCTATAGATAAGAGCACCCCCTTAAATGGCAATTTCATTTTAGAATTTGCAATGCGTACATTTTTAAAAAGATGGTTGCCGTTAGTTGCTATACATTAGGCAAGTGTTTGTTGGACCAAGCGGCTCAATCTAACTCCTCGTATTGTGAGTACAGTCATAACTAACATTCACTGGTGGTTTGCAACCTTCCATTTTTTCAAAGCAGGTTTGAGTTGTAAGAAAGGAAAGGCGAAGATTATATTTGATTGGCCCGTCAAACATACTTGACAAGCGTGATAGCCCCTAATACAGTACAGCATCGCATGTTAATATTACAGCATTGATGTGGAACGTGAGCAGAAAATCAAAGATTAAGAGTTCGCAACGTCCTTGCATCGAAAGTATATCGAGCTCAAAACTAAATACGCAAGCAAGAAGATGACTGCACTTGTTGACGTGTGGCGACGACTGATAATAAAGGCTAGTGTATCAATTGATAAATGTGTAATTTTAGCCAATCAATTCATTTACCGAAATTTATTCGTTTTAACTTCAGATTCTCAGAAACAACACCTCGTAGATATTGAGATTTCGGACAGAAACGCGATGTCTGGAGAAGATGGGTAGCTCGTACCGAAGTCGGTGTTTGAAGTGTTATTGCTGCTTCTATTCATGACGGAGCAGAAGGATGTCCTCGGTGTTTGAGGCAGTCTGCAAAAAGAAAAGAAAATGGTGAAGCATTAGTCGGAGCCAGGAAGCGCTGCAATCAATAATATACCAAAAGCTGAAGAACAAATTCTCAAAACTGATATAATGTTTCCTAATCAAACAAGCCAAGCGATCATCGCTGCAGAACAGCTAAAGGTGCCTAATATGAATCGATAAGGGCGAGTCTTTGAATGGATTGAAGGACGCGATGGCGACGAAGAGGCCCAACAAGATCACATGCGACGCGGATGAGCTGCAGTTGTACTTGACCAAGAAGGGCTACGCGTGAATAACAAATGAAGATGATATTATATAACGTAGCTCATGCGGAACTTAGCGTCGTTGGTCACTCGAAGAAAGATGCGCGGCACCAAGTCGATTTGCACTGCGTTACTGCATTTCTTGTTTTACTAAATTCAAAATGTGATCAATCAAATAGCTTTTCCTTCGAGAAGCGATGCCGCGGTCGGCTTTTCGTTAAACGTCTCTGCAAAATCTGCGCCGGGAACGCATCGAGCTCGGGCGGTCGAGATTCTTGAGCCTCAGTTCAAGCGTGACCTGAGGTGATTTTGATTTCGTGATCTATTGCAGACTGATTTTTCCAACGTACTGCGTCACGTCGATATCAACTCTCGCTGTACGGTTCTTCCCGTCCGCATTTTTGTAGGATTGAGCAGTAAAACCGTCGTAGATTTCGTTCGAGACAATGAAGAGAAGGATGTGTGTATAGCCTTGAAACTCTTGGCGCTGCGTCAAATCCTGATAAACATTTTTCAACTGTCGATATTTGATGGGATGAGCTGTGGCCACTGTCGATTGGGCGTAGATAATTCGACCATCTTGTGGGACGACAAGCACACCATCAATTGCTGGAAAAGTCGTCGATAGCGGGATGTACAGCACCAACTTATTCTGGATTTCGGATGACGCTTGAATGACCACGGACGCTGCATCCAATGGACCATGTCGCGTGACGGTTCCGATACCGCCTCCTTCGAGTGCTCTCATACAAAACTTGCTGGTGGCAAGTTCTTGCAGCAGAAATTTCTCGATTTCTTTGCCACGCCACGACTGCAAATTCGGGGCTGGAGTCTGCAATAATGCGCGAATTTGATCGGCGGAACCAACTTGATAACGCGCGTTCATGATCGCCTCGACTGCCAAAGATGAATACGCCAAGTAAGCACGACTGAGCGCTTTCTCATTGCGATACAAATGAAACACAATGTGCTTCATCCGATCGTCGAATACTTTCTGCTGGAAAAGCCGAACCTGGTCCTTCAACTCATCGAGATTGTGGGGAATATCTTCCTTCACTCGTTGTACCAAGTCATCAAACATTTCGGATGATGAAAACAAGAATCTTGGTTTGCCCCCAACGAGATTGAACCTTCGTAACCACTCGTCTTGGCCCTCCAGGTGAATCGCATCAGCGAACCTCTGGCACTCGTCTTTGGTCCATGGATTCATATACACCTTGAAGCAAACCTCCTTGACAAACTCGTTGTAATTCTTAGTGCGCGGACTGGCGAATAGAAACGCACGGTCGAAGTCACTCAGCCACAATGCTTCACCAGTTTCATTTCCATCAAATAATCCATCGTAGGTTCTCCCAGCATACGGCGTTCGCGAGCACTTGTAACCATCTGAGAACCACGTGAAGTAGACCACTTTATCACCAAGCCGGCGGTAGGCCACATCCTTGTGCTCCGTCATGAACAGCAGCAGCAAGAACAGCCCAAAGACCGACTTCCCAATTCCAGGACTGCCAACCACAAGAATTCTACGGAGCGACCGATCTGACCTCAATCGTTGCTTGATGATATCATGGAGGTCCCAATACTCCTGTCGGATAAACAAGCCATCGGAAATTGATGTACCAAAGATTGTCGTCGGAGTATCCAATACGGTTCCCACTTCGGCACCGTTGAGTTCCTGTGCAATGGCGACCAGTTCATTCAACTGACGAGGATCGACGGCTTCCGTTCGTTGCCTTTTTTCGTCTGGCAGCACTCGAGGCTCCTGGGGCACTTCCACGATGAGCGCACCATCTTCGTCCTCTCCGAGACCAGCCAATGCAGCGGAAGATTTCAAAGGCTTCTCCTTAGCTTCATACGCCGTTGTGTTCGCGTAAATTTTCAGTTGAATCGGTGCAACATGGGCTAGAATGGCTCTTCCTGGAGGTTGGGTGTGGTCAAATTCCGCATGGACCTTGTTGCGGAAGTCTTCAACATCTTTAAAATCAAAACTTTCCACTGAGCCTGCCGCAGTACCCGCGAACGCGCGGCGACTTTGTTCATCCACCAGCTGAAACCAGGCTTTCCGCGCCATCGTATTTCCACTCCCTCTCAATTCCAAAATAACCTATTGGAATTTCGGTGCTTCCAAACGATACCGGTATCGACAGTAGTGGCCGTTGTTACTACAGTACTACATGTAGTGCAATATTCGGGTTGATGGTCGAGAAGGTTTTGACCAATCCGAATGCACATGCAGTAGCCCTATATTACCCAATGATAATGTGATACCACAGCTATCTTTCAACCAATCGAAGACCACGTATCCTCATCCGTGTCGCATCTGATCTTGTTGGTCGCCATCGCGTCCTTCAATCCATTCAAGGACTCGCCCTTATCGATTCATATTAGGCACCTTTAGTTGTTCTGCAGCGATGATCGCTTGGCTTGTTTGATTAGGAAACATTATATCAGTTTTGAGAATTTGTTCTTCAGCTTTTGGTATATTATTGATTGCAGCGCTTCCTGGCTCCGACTAATGCTTCACCATTTTCTTTTCTTTTTGCAGACTGCCTCAAACACGAGGACATCCTTCTGCTCCGTCATGAATAGAAGCAGCAATAACACTTCAAACACCGACTTCGGTACGAGCTACCCATCTTCTCCAGACATCGCGTTTCTGTCCGGAATCTCAATATCTACGAGGTGTTGTTTCTGAGAATCTGAAGTTAAAACGAATAAATTTCGGTAAATGAATTGATTGGCTAAAATTACACATTTATCAATTGATACACTAGCCATTATTATCAGTCGTCGCCACACGTCAATCGTCGGTCTCAGGGTGTTTTAACTCGACAATATTTTAGCATTAATGAAATATCGTTTGGTGCTTCTGGCGTCGCATTCGTAGTCCTTACATTAATCCTTCGTGTGTTTATTTCCACAATGCGTGCAGATTTTCATATCGACATACTTGATTTTACAATGAGCGCGCTCGATCTCTTGCGGCTTTAACTGTTCCTTAGGTAATTTATCCATTCCGAACTTCTCTTTCGTCCAAACGAGCAAGTGTCTCCGCGTTTCAGATCTTGATATTTTTGCCCCTTTTGCCACGTTTCCCTAGCACAGTCTCGCGAAACTCATTGCTTCTATCAATAAATGATTGTGGAGCAAATGCAGTCACCTACTTGCTTGCGTTTTGGGTTTTGAACTCGATATACTTTCGATGCAAGGACGTTGCGAACTCTTGATCTTTAATTTCTGCTATAGTTCCACGGACTTGCCTTGCTTGCCAATTTCAACAATCATATGATTTCGCCAGCTTCCTTTGGAGTTCGGCAATTGATTAGAGTTGGAATATTCCAATCTATTAACAATTGAGCCTTTCCCCTAGACAGGGCAGGAAATAGAACCGCGAGTCATCATTGATAAGAAATCTGAGCAGGGGCTTTTGGTACCCAAATATCAAAATTTGATATTTGGGTACCATAATTTCATTTAATGAAATTTTAGATGGTGATAGTACTATTTCGGTATTAGAATTCAATAGTGACTAATTTTTCAAAAGTTAAAATAATAGTTTAATACTAGCTCGGAAATTTGAAATAAAATTGATACTAGATGAAAAACTCTAATATTTTTCCACTTAAGTACGTTTCTTGCCACTTTACCCTTTGTGAACCGATGGTTCACCAAAGAACTCTTTCGGTCAGGTTTTAAAACAGCAGTAGGCTTCAAGACTGACGAGTCTTTGCTCTAGTATTTCACTGTGACACAGGCAAAGGCGATCGAGATGGAAAACTGCAAACGGTTGAAATCGATAGAGATGGAATGCCGTAACTGATCTCCGTACTCAGAAAGAACTTGGCCTCGCCAGGTTTCTTCATCCTAAAGGCGTTCTTCAGCTCGTCCTTGTATCGAATAATTTGTCCATGCTCGTCACGCTTCTTGGCAAACACCCAGCGATTTTCGATAGGACGTGCAGGCGTTCCATGGAACGATAGTCCTCGTTCCGTTCTCAGCGCGAGTCTGCACCTTTTCCTTCATACCCTGTCGCCGTTCCTCTGCTTTAGCACTAGCAACTTCTTCTTGGAACGCGTTAGGGGTATCAAGAATGCCTTCCATATCTGCAGCATACGGTAAGATTGCTTCGGCGATTAAGCCTTTCTTATCGATCCTGGCACGCTTCGGAGCTGGCGGGCCGTCGGTTCCGTCTGACTTGTGCTCTTTGACATCCGCCGTTCCGTTCTCAAGTACGAACATACAATTTCGCGATCTTCTTGAGCGTTCCGTATCAGGGTGGAACTCTAGACGATCCTCGGGGAACGCCTCTGGCGGCGAGTGGTAGGCTGTCAGCTCCAATCCTGCCGTTCTTGGCTCCACAGGAGGAGGCAGCGCTTGAAGCGCTCCACTCTGTTCTGGTTCCAACTCGTCCGTTTCAACGTCTTGGACAGGTTCCTCCACCTCTTCCATCGGCTCATCTGGAACGGCTAGGCGTTCTACTTCTGTTGGAGCGCCAGCTTCATCGCCGTTCTTAGCCTCCTGCACAACCGTTGTGGGCGCTAGCAACAGCGTATCGTAAATACCTCCAATTTCACGATCATCCAGTTTCACGGAACGCGACACCTTGACCTTGGACGCGTCCCCCTTAACGCTCTCGGCGTACCCGAGGAATTTGCACCTGAAACACTTGGGCTTGAGCTTCGTTCTCTTCGCGTCGTCAACGTGAGCATACCCACCATACGATCCGAACACACGCAAGTGATCCATCCGAGGTTTCGCTTGGAATACCTCTCGTATGGCGTGACATCTGAGTTCGCCGTGTTCGTGAAACGGCTGATGAGGTACGTAGTGATTTCTCCAGAGTTGCGGATTATCGCCCGTCGACAAAGATGCGGTACCACCCAAGATGTTCAAGCGACGAACCCTCGGTCACGTGATGTACCGTGACTCCAAGGTGCAAGAGACTCGACGGAGTCACTACCGAATACTCAGCGAATATTGGGTACGGTCCAGATGTCACTGAATCCAGGCTGTCCTTATTATTAATAATGGACTGGCCGTATTCGCATTCAGCGTCCAAGAACTGACAATCTACGGTACGAATCCTCGGTGGCGGTTTGGGATGAGTTCACGGAAGACTCTGTGACCCAGGGCGCAAGCTGTTAAAGATGCTCATACGACGGTGCAGATGACGCTTGGCGTGCAAGAAGATCCATAACGGATCATTGTTCACTTGATATATGTAAACTTCATTAGGACTTCTTATTAGGAATAGGCCCGAAAGGGTAAACATAAAAACAGAGCAGAATTTCCACTCAAGCACACAGAGCGACGTCCGGCTTCAAGGTAAGCGTCTGGTCAAGCTTGGTTGAGTGTGTTATGCCTGTTGGTGAATTCGAAGCTCTGTAGCGAGGGTTCATCCGGCAAGGCCAAGAGACTTTGTGTATTATGGCCGATTACTATCGGGAGGTTTTACGTGACGGCTTATTGTTGCCTATTTGCACGACTGGGACTGCTTGTATGC
>NW_003303627.1:242302-250837 GCF_000142945.1 Phytophthora infestans T30-4
CTTCTATCATTTGGCAGGCTCATCCGCATGCTTTGAAGTAAATGATCCGAAGAAGTTCTCACAGGGAGAGCGACACAATTGCTCTAGCGGTGTGCTTTGGTTTCTCGTTCTTCCGAGAGATCGTTTTACTCGACGCTACGATTTGTTCGCTCCAACAACCCGGCGTGATGACCGTCGCCGCGATGACAACCGCAACCAAACCAAGAGTGACACTCATTGAAGCCACGGTGGACGACCTACTAGCTGAATTAGAAGGTCGTGAAGCTGCTCAGGGAGGCACCGAGTATTCAAACGAAGATCCGAACGCTTACGACGATGTCCAAGATGAGTACAACGACTTTCAGCCTGATAATACGGACGGTGATTTCTCATTGGACGAAAACGACCGAAACCTCGCCGCTGCTAACGAAAATGAGCGCCGTGCAGCTGCTGAAGGCACCTACGCACGTTCAGACAACCGTCAACCACGTGGAAACATGCCTGATCGCGATAATGGCTTCAATCAAGATCGCCGAGGTGGTGACCGTGGGTTCAATCAGGACCAACGCGGTCGACGTGACTTCAACCGCGACAACCGACGCCCACAGTACGGACCATGCGCGGTGTGCGGTGGCATGAGTCACTCCGCCCACTACTGTAACAAGCGATGCAAGTTCTGCAAACAACTCCACGATGCTGGACAATGCGAACTTTTCCGCAACTTCCAAGACCTTGGCAAATTTGTGCGCACCAAAGGCACGAAGGAGGAACTCCCGCCAGAGCTCAAGCCCGTCGTTCAAGAACGTCATTTAAACTAGGCAGCCCGCCAACTACAACTGGGTTGGTCCCTATCGGGCTGCCACAGTTTACCGAGCCTTCAATGGAAGCAGAGTGTATCTTTGCTTTCATGGGGCAGAGTGAATGGCCTGATAAATACGTAACAAGTGCGAACGCGACGGAAAATGAAAAGGAGAGGAGTAGAATCCTCGGTGGAGGTGTTGGAGAGAGAGTGGAGTGTGCTGATGCTGATGAGGGCACCAGCGAGGGTTCGTTCGGCGTGGTTTCGAGTGCAGCGCGAGACGAGCCCAAGGGTCACTCCAAGATGATGAAGTTGAGCCCTGGCGAAGAGACAGGGGGTGGTAGTCGGCCAAGAAATTCGACCGACCGATCAGAATGAGAGCTCTGGTGCAAGGCGCTGTGAACGACCAGCGAACGAGGATCCTCCTCGACACAGAAGCGAACGTTAGTGTGATCACTGGCGCCTTTGCCAAGAAGTTGCGACTCCGAGATGTACCCGATCACGGACGCCGCATCGACATTCAAGGAATTAACGAAGGCAAGGTGTCTACGACGCGACGAGCGTGCGTCAAGATTACGCTCGGATGGGAGATGGTGTACGAGTTTGAGATGTGGGTAATGGCGCATAGTGCAGGCGTCGACGTGGTACTCGGAACCGACTTTATGATCCCAGCTGGGATCCGGTTGGACCTGTTTCACGGCGCGGCGCAATTACCGCACGAAGTTCAAATCCCGCTGATCAAGACCAAGAACATGATCGACAGCGAAGAGTACGGCTCCCATGTTAACGCCGGGTCACCCGAGCGTTTGGACATTCAAGCGCAGGAGTGGCGAGAATATCGACTAGCGAAGCGCCAAGTCGGTCTGGAGGAACACGTACTGTGGGATCGTCGAACGAACAAGTTAATCCCGTCAGTGACGAGGTTTTGACGTGGACGGCCTCAGAGCATTCGGTTAACCAACGTGTCTGATCGAACTGTGTACCTACCAGCACACGACTCGATCGCGATGCGGATTCCAGATGAGGATTTTCCACGAGGTGACGGCTATGTGCGTCTGGAGTCCAAGAAGTACCAACACTGGCAAGTGCTGGCCTACGAAGTTTGCAGAGTCCGCGAGCTCTTCCAGCGTGAATGCGAAATCTACGAACAATGGCTTGCAACTCAACCTTCGGCAGTTGATCGACCAGACTACCCAGAACCCAGTGGGGTACTAGCACGGCCTCTAGAAGACTTGCTAGTGGATTCTAGTGATCGTCTGACGTGTGCAGAGCGTTGGGCACTGATCCTGGAGGAACGTGAACGCGTGGAAGCCTGTCCGGCGTCTGGGGGACAGCCGGGGATTCGGCCGACGGTCAGCCTTCCGCAGAACCTTTGGACACGTACACGACAACCCATGGCGGAGGCAATAACGCGAACGAAGCCTCGGTAGTGTGTACACACGAGCTACTGAGGCCGGTAAACGTTGTACATACGCCAACGAGTGTTCGTGTCCAGGCAGGGGTGACCACGGAAGCGACAAGTAACAGCACTGGATTAAATGGAGTCACCTGTTTTGATGAAGCTGTCCCGGCCTTGTGTGTCACCAGATCTGCGAACAAGACATCGGTGGTTGATCTAGAGGATGCAGGCATCGCGCTGAAGGTGTTGAGTACGGCACCGAGTATTCATTGCAAGATTGGTGCGAATGCCGAACTGTCAAGACAGCGGCAGAACGAGGAGCTGAACAAAAGTCAACAACCCAAAATGTCGGCGGCCCGCGCATTCAATATTGCGAACGACGACTCGGCAGATGACCCAGAGATGGGAAACCAGGATGGGAAGGAGATGGACCCAGTACCGACTGTTAAAATCAAAGCGGATGCCAATGTTGAGTCAAGGTAAGAATCCGTAGCGACGTTGGACGGAACGTACATCTCGGTTGCTCGAGTGTTAGCGACCGAAGGAAATGAAGCAACGGAGGATACGAGAAATAATTTCTACGAACACCCAGTTAACAACATTGGCTAGGAAGACTACGCGAAGGAGCTGGCATTTCTGCCGGACCTGACCGAAGAGGTCAACACGACAAAAGACTACACTGCGTCTAATGTTGCTGATCCTCAGTTGTCGACTGATCGCCGAGAACGTCTGGTCGCGACGCTGAAGAACCACGAGCAGATCCTGATTGCAAGTGGTAACGCACTGCCGCCGCCAGCCTACAGCGCGGTATGCGATATCGACACACAGGGGCACGCTCCAATTAAACAGCGTGACCGGCGCGTGCCGCTACGATTTCTCGGCAAACTGTACGAGCTGCTGCGCGCTTTATTGCGTGCAGGACTAGAAGGTCGTGAAGCTGCTCAAGGGGGCAACGAGTACTCACACGAAGATTAGAACCCTTACGACGATGTCCAAGATGAGTACAACGACTTTCAGCCCGATAATACGGATGGTGATTTCTCATTGGATGAAAACGACCGATACCTCGCCGCGGCTAACGCAAATGAGCACCGTGCAGCTGCTGAAGGCACCTACGCACGTTCAGACAACCGTCAACCGCGTGGAAACACGCCTAATCGCGAGAATGGCTTCAATCAAGATCGCCGCGTTGGTGACCGTGGGTTCAATCAGGACCAACGCGGTCGACGTGACTTCAACCGCGACAACCGACGCCCACAGTACGGACCATGCGCGGTGTGCGGTGGCATGAGTCCCTCCGCCCACTACTGTAACAAGCGATGCAAGTTCTGCAAACAACTCCACGATCCTGGACAATGCGAACTTTTCCGCAACTTCCAAGACCTTGCCAAATTCGTGCGCACTAAAGGTACGAAGGAGGAACTCCCACCAGAGCTCAAGGCCGTCGTTCAAGAACGTCATTTAAACTAGACAGCCCACCAACTACAACTGGGTTGGTCCCTATCGGGCTGCCACAGTAATCGAGCCTTCAATGGAAGCAGAGTGTCTCTTTGCTTTCATGGGGCAGAGTGAATGACCTGATAATTACGTAACAAGTGTGAACGCGACGGAAAATGAAAAGGAGAGGAGAATAATCCTCGGTGGAGGTGTTGGAGAAATAGTGGAGTGTGCTGATGTTGATGAGGGCACCAGCGAGGGTTCGTTCGGCGTGGTTTCGAGTACAGCGCGAGACGAGCCCAAGGGTCACTCCAAGATGATGAAGTTGAACCCTGGCGAGAGACAAGGGTGGTGGTCGGCCAAGAAATTTGACCGACGAATCAGAATGAGCGCTCTGGTGCATGGCGCAGTAAACGACAAGCGTACGAGGATTCTCCTCGACACAGGAGCGAACGTTCGTGTGAAAACGGACACGTTTGCCAAGAAGTTGCGGCTCCGAGATGTACCTGATAACGGACGCCGTATTGACATTCAAGGAATCAGCTAAGGCAAGGTATCCACGACACGACGGGCGTGTGCTAAGATTACGCTCGGATGGGAGATGGTGTACGAATTCGAGATGTGGGTAATGACGTATAGTGCGGGCGTCGACGTGGTACTCGGAACCCTACATTATGATTCCAGCTGGAATTCGTTTGGACCTGTTCCACGGCGCAGCGCAATTGCCGCACGAAGTTCAAATCCCACTGATCAAGACCAAAGAATATGATCGACAGCGAAGAGTACGGCTCTCATGTTAACGCCGGTCCACCTGAGCGTTTGGACATACAAGCGCACGAGTGGCAAGAATATCGACTAGCGAAGCGTCAAGTCGGGCTGGAAGAACACGTACTGTGGGCTCGTCGAACGGACAAGCAAATCCCATTAGTAGCGAGATTGTTTTGACGTGAACGGCCTCAAAGTATCCGGTTGACCAATGTGTCTGACCAAACGGTGTACCTACCAGCACACGACTCGATTGCGATGTGGATACCAGATGTGGATTTGCCGCGAGGTGACGGCTATGTGCGTCTGGACTTCAAGAAGTACCAAGACTGGCAAGGGCTGGCTTATGAAGGATGCAGAGACCGGGAGCGGTTCTAGTGGGAGTGCGAGATCTACGAACAATGGATCGCAACTCAGCCTTCAGCAGTCGAGCGACCAGACTTCCCAGAACACCGTGGAGTGCTTGCAAGGACCTTCGAAGACTCGCTAATGGACTCTGATGATCGTCTGACATGTGCAGATCTGCTGGGAGATGATTATAGAGGATCGTGAGCAAGTGGAAGCCTGTCTGGCGTCTGGGGTGACAGCCGGGGACTCAGCTGATGTTCAATGTTCCGAGAGGCCTTTGGACACTTACACGACAGCTCACGGCGGAAGCCATAATGCAAATGAAGCCTCGGCAGCGCATACACAGGATCTACCGAGCTCGATAAACGTTGTGCGTATGCCAACGACTGTTCGTTTCGAGTCTGGGGTGACGACGGGATCGACGAGTAACAGCACTGATTAAGATGGATAAAGATGGATATACTTGTCTACATGATGATGTCCCGGCCTTGTACGTAGCCAAATTTGCGAGCGAATCATCGGTGGTTGGCCCATAGGGCGATGACGTCGCACCGAACGTGGTACACGGCACCAAGTGTTCGTTGCGAGATTGGAGCAAATGCCGACTACTAAGACAACGGTCATCCGAGGCGCTGTACAGAAGTCAACAGCCGATATGGCGGCTGCCTGCGCCTTCAATTTTGTAAACAAAGACTTGACCGGTGGTCCAGAGATGGGAAACCAGACGAAAAAGGAGTTGGACCCAGTACCGAGTGTTCAAATCGAAACGGATACCGACACTGAGTCGAGGGAACGACTTTAGACGAGACGTACATGTCGGTTGCTCGCGTGTTAATAACCGGAGGAAATGAAGCAACGGAGGACACAAGAAGTGATGTCTGCGAGCACTCAGCTAACAACATCGGTCTGGAAGAATATGCAACTGAGTTCGCCTTCCTGCCAGACCTTACCGAAGAAATCAACAAGACGATAAACTACAATGCATCCAATGTTGCTGATCCCCAGCTGTCTACCAATCGCCGACAACGTCTGGTTGCAACGCTGAAGAACCACAAGCACATCCTGATTGCTAGTGGTAACGCACTGCCACTGCCAGCCTACGGCGCAGTATGCGATATCGACACGCAGGGCAATGCCCCCATCAAACAGCGTGCCCGACGCGTACCGCTACTATTTCTCGGCAAGCTTTACGAGCTGCTACGAGCTTTGTTGAGAGCAGGACGGATCATCTTTTCAGACAGTCCATGGGCACCGCCAATCGTGATTGTGATGAAAAAGAACGGGATGTACATGGGAATTTCTATGGAGATCGAGGTTACGGAAATCGAGGTGTGCGTAGTCGTGCAATTGGGTAGCCATGTGTCAACGGTTGAACATTATCCCAAACGGCCTCGTTCACAAACTGTTTGATGGTGGGCGACCTCGCTGGTTGCATTAGTGAGTTATATACTAATGACTAAAAAGGACGTCTCCCTGCGTATTCCCAGGAGCGTGACGGCAGACAATCCGGGTAATACGTTAAATTCGTACTAGATTCATCCCACGGAGGGATCGACACAGTATTTTGGGTCAGCAGGTTTGTGAAAGACATCGTAGATGGTTGTAATGGAGAAAATTGAAGTGCTGGCGGAGTGATCATAATATCACGGACTTGTGGAGGAGCTGCGGGGTGATTCAGATCGACTCGCTCACTGTATGTTGGATCTCGTGCAGTTCCAGTCTTACCGTGATTTTTTGTGTGTGTTTTTTTCTGCGTTTAGCGGTCTTCGTAGGCTTTAGAGGGGCAGGTTCGAGGGGACGACTTCAGTGTGACCACGGCGTGTCAGCCAGAACCGGTGAAAATGATCGACACGAAGATTCTTTTGGAAGTCCGAATTGATAAGCTCAATGATATCGTGCAAACATGGGCAGCCATTTGTACGTCTAAAAACTCCAGTGCAGGGTTTTACGACCTCCTTGTTCTTCACAATTTTTTCACCTTGTTTCCAAAACTCCGCAGTGGAGTCTAACGCGGTGCGACCGATAAACATAACGACGCCCGAATATTGAGGCTTTTGCAGAATATTAGAGATTACCGTGATATCCTTCTCCAGGTTAGACTTCACGTTCTGTATGCTAGCTTCCCACCACGGTAGCAGCTTTTTGAAGGCTGTCAACAAGTCGCCTCGAGATGACTCTAACCACTTCTTACATTTAGAATGTGTTCCCTCAACAGGAGAGGTATCACGATAGCCAAAATGCAGATACTGATTTGTCCAACTGCGAACAAGTTTTGTCTTGTATTCCCACCATTGTAGGTCCAGATAATCTGCCATTTCAGAGCTGGCTTCGCGAATAACTTCGCATTTTGCGTCAAACTCAGCTTCGGTAGGTGCATCAACAGCGTTGTAGTAGAGCTGCATAAACTGATCTGTGGCAACGATATTTACAAACTTGTCTTGTTTGGGCAATGGGTTTTCCACTTGAATTTGACCGAAAATTGAACGAGTCTTAGCCAATACGTTGCGATTCATGTGCCAACGACATACTAGTGACGGAACAGTAGGAAAAACAGCATCTACAGCATTCATGCATGCTAAATCACGGTCCGTAAGAATTATCGATGGGAGCGCTATGTGATTAGCTGTCATCATGTTTAGCAAATGTGTCAGTGCCCACACAAAGTCTTCTTTTTTTTCGCCAGGTAGCCAACATTGGGCGACAGGTAAGACAGACTTCGTGTTCGTCATGGCGATAATGTTTAGTAAGGGAAGATCGTACTCATTGGTCCTATAAGTGCAGTCCATAATCAGCACGTTTGAGCTCCACAAAAAGTACTTCATGATGCCAGGGTGCGACCAGTACAAATACAGCAAACGAGAAGTCTCTGGATGTAATTTGTAGGCGGAATAAAACTTGTTGCTGTCCAACTGCTTCAGTAGAACCTCTATGGATGTGTGTGTACGAAACTCTTCACTACGCTCAGCGTTTTTGTAGTTAGATATGTCCTTGGCAGTGACTGAAATATCAGGGTGAGATTTACGTAACATTGCCACAGCAACTTGGGGCGAAATGCCCACAGCATTTTGAGAAGCTACGACACCCTCAGCTGTGAGCTCCTGTGAAATTAATTTCTGCATGTCACGGCGTCTGTGTCCCGGGTGAGAGCTAACGTCCTGCGAAGGTGGATGGTTGTGCACCGTCGATCCATTCAGATACACAACTTTCCATTTACCAGCGGGGTCAGATTTTGTTACCGCTTCAAGACGGATTTTCATTGTACATCCCGTCTTCCGATTCCCTCTTTAAAGTCGCACACGATCTTCGTCGCGAAGAGCACGGTTGTTTTGCGTTCTACCATACCTATCACACTTGAAATCACGTTGCCAGATGAGCTTCAATTTGTTCTTCTTGTGGTGGCCCATCCTCACGTCGATTATTCGCTCTCTGTTCCAAGCGTTGAGAGCTGACTCAGCTTCATCGTACGAATCAAAGACTCCCTTGGGCAAAGGTGGGATCTCAAAGCTTCCTGTAGGCTCTTCTAAGGGAGCCATAACAACGCGTCTGAAGTCTCCGATGAGAACAATAACAGACAGAAAAACTGGACTAATAATAGCCATGTAGTAGTTCCCAAATAGGTCGGTACTACCCAATTGCACGACTACGCACATCTCGATCTCCGTAACCTCGATCTCCATAGAAATTCCCTTGAACAAGGGACACTCGGTTTCACACCTTTCGAACAAAAAACTAACGGTGCACTCGATTTCCTAAAAAAAAAGCACTCGAAAGTAATATCGTTCCGCACAAGACTGAAGAAACTACACCC
>NW_003303627.1:254090-256312 GCF_000142945.1 Phytophthora infestans T30-4
TCTGGCTTCGTGTAGTCGAAGTACGCTAGGAGATCTCTCCAACTGTAGTACTGTGGTGTAGTGATTTTTCCGTAGTTGCGGATAATCACCCGTCGACAAGACGTGACACCGCCCAAGATATTCAAGCAACGAACTTCCGGTCATGTGATGTACGGAGACGCCAAGGTGCAAGGGACTCGACGGCGTCACCTCCGAGTTTTCAACAAGTATCGGATACGGCCATATGTCACTGAATCCAGGCTTTCCTTATTATTAATAATGGACCGACCGGATTCGCATTCAGCGGACCATCTACGGTACGAACCCTCAGTGGCGGTTGGGATGAGTTCGCGGAAGACTCAGCGACCTTTGGAAGGCACGTTCACCGTCTGGGACAGGGCGCGGACCGTTGAAGATGCTCATGCGACAGTGCAGACGACGCTTGGCATGCAAGAAGATCCATAACGGATCATTGTTCACTTGATATTTGTATACTTGATTAGGACTTCTTATTAGGAATAGACCCGAAAGGGTAAGCTTAAATACAGAACAGAATTTCCACTCAAGCACACAGAGCGACGTCCGGCTTCAAGGTAAGCGTCTGGTCAAGCTTGTTTGAGTGTGTTATGCCTGTCGGTGAGCTCGAAGCTCTGTAGCGAGGGTTTATCCGGCAAGGCCAAGAGACTTTGTGTATTGGCCGATTATTATCGGGAGGTTTTTACGTGACGGCTTATTGTTGCCTATTTGCACGACTGGGAGTGCTTGAATTGCCTCCCTTTTATTCTTCCAACCGAGTGTTGAACTCTTGGTGATCTCGTAAAAGGCTTACCCGTGCCTGGTACCCTTCCGCTGTTGGGACCACGAGGATTCAAAACACCTGCTAGCTTTGCTCGTGCTAGTAGCGTGTTCTTATTTTTACTGGTTGGCCTATATAAGTAGTTTACAGGGTCCAGTTTGTCCCGGTGCAAGGGCAGAAGTGGGGTCTTCAGGACCGCCCGAACGATCGTTTACTATTCTAGTAGACGTATTGTTGTGGGAACATCCTAACTACATTTGTAGCTAGAGTTCACGTGGGATTTCCAGCACCACACATCGATGGCGTCAAATTCTGGATGCTGATCTCGAACGGACGCTAAACGAGTTGTGTGCCAAAATCAAGCTGCAGCGCATGCATGCAGACAGCGCAAACACTTTGTGGTTATGCAAGTCTGCCGTGCTCCGCCTCGACCACGGATAATTACTTCGTCGGCTGATTCCGGTAGTGTCATGCTCAAAAGACGGTTGAAACACTTCATGGTACCCGCATCGGTGATCGCCATGTCCAAATATGGGAGAACCCACGGATAATTACTTCGTCGGCTGATTCCGGTAGTGTCATGCTCAAAAGACGGTTGAAACACTTCATGGTACCCGCATCGGTGATCGCCATGTCCAAATATGGGAGAACCCACGGTCGCAAGGTGGACGAAGCCGGGGCGGTAGGGCGAGCACCAGGCAACACGCGGTGCGGCAACGGCTCAACCGACGGGCCCCTCCACGACGCGGCACCGAAGTGTAGGTGGCCGTAATCTTGCGCCCGGGCCCAGCATCGAGCGTTCGAGAAAACGGGCGAGGAGACGCCTGAACAGGAGGAGAAGATGGTAGCGCGCGATAACGGAGGAGGTGGACCGCCGATTATGATCGGAGAAGTCACCGTTGACGAAGGGTTTGGCCGAGGAGGCGTCGGAGACCGAGCAGGGCCAAGACCGCTCCAGTTGCCGTCAGAATCTTCGACATCTTCGTCATCGACTGTACTTGAATGGTCGGTAGGTGGCGGAACATCACCGCCACCACTTGTATCACCAGGGGAATTATCCACCGAAAGTTCATCATCATCGAAGTCATCTCCACGATCATCACCACCATTGCCATTATCATCAACCTCCATCGAAAAGCCGGGCCAAGAAACACTTGGCACGGCAGCTGTCGGATCCGGATGGGTGTACTTATAATAGGGTGACCATAATGATTACGCCATGGATCCGGTGGATCTGAAGATAATACAGCTGTGTAGATGGGTCAAGGAAAGAAGGGACATGCAGCCGAGTATGGTGAGGGATTTAACACGTAAAAGACATAGAAGGTAGAAATCCAGGCATGTATAGGCTTGAGTATCAATACAGACCTCAATTTGCACAGTATCACGCAAGTGCCTTCCTGCCCTCAAGAATCGGAACTACATTGCCCGTACGAGGTCGGAGAAG
>NW_003303627.1:260751-267971 GCF_000142945.1 Phytophthora infestans T30-4
AGAGCCGGATGTCCAGCCCGTTCTTTTTCATCACAATCACGATCGGCGATGCCCATGGACTGTCTGAAAAGACGATCAGTCCTGCACGCAATAAAGCGCGCAGCAGCTCGTACAGCTTGCCGAGAAATCGCAGCGGCACGCGTCGGGCACGCTGTTTAATTGGGGCGTGCCCCTGTGTGTCGATATCGCATACCGCTCCGTAGGCTGGCGGCGGCAGTGCGTTACCACTAGCAATCAGGATGTGCTCGTGGTTCTTTAGCGTCGCGACTAGACGTTCTCGGCGTTCAGTCGACAGCTCAGGATCAGCAACATTAGGCGCAGTGTAGTCAATTGTCGTGTTGATCTCTTCGGTCAGATCCGGCAGGAATGCCAGCTCGTTCGCGTAATAGTCCAAGCCAATGTTGTTAGCTGGGTGTTCGTAGAAATCATTTCTCGTATCCTCCGTTGCTTCGTTTCCTTCGGTCGTTAACACTCGAGCAACCGAGATGTATGTTCCGTCCAACGCCGCTACAAATTCTTCCCTTGACTCAACATTGGCATCCGCTGATTTCAACAGTCGGTACTTGGTCCATCTCCTTCCCATCCTGGTTTCCCATCTCTGGGCCATCTGCCGAGTCGTCGTTCGCAATATTGAATGCGTGGGCAGCCGACATATTGGGTTGTTGACTTTGTTCAGCTCCTCGGTCGGCCGCTGTCTTGGCATTTCGGAATTCGCACCAATCTTGCAATGAATACTCGGTGCCGTACTCAACACCTTCTGCGCGATGCCTGTATCCTCTGGATCAACCACCGATGTCTCGTTCGCAGATTTGGTGACACACAAGGCCGAGACAGCTTCGTTAAAACGGGTGACTCCATTTAATCCAGTGCTGTTGCTTGTCGCTTCCGTGGTCACCCCTGACTGGACACTAACACTCGTTGGCGTATGTACAACGTTTACCGGGCTCAGTAGTTCGTGTGTACGCGCTACCGAGGCTTCGTTTGCAATATTGCCCCCGCCGTGAGCTGTCGTGTAAGTGTCTAAAGGTTCTTCGGAAGGCTGACCGTCGGCCGAATCCCCGGCTGTCACCCCAGACGCCAGACAGACTTCCACTTGTTCACGTTCTTCCAGGATCAGTGCCCAGCGCTCTGCACATGTCAGACGATCACTAGAATCCACTAGCGAGTCTTCTAGAGGTCGTGGTAGCACTCCACTGGGTTCTGGGTAGTCTGGTCGATCAACTGCCGAAGGCTGAGTGGCAAGCCATTGTTCGTAGATTTCGCATTCACGCTGAAAGAGCTCCCGGTCTCTACAACCTTCGTAGGCCAACACTTGCCAGTCTTGGTACTTCTTGGACTCCAGGCGCACATAGCCGTCACCTCGTGGCAAATCCCCATCTGGAATCCACATCGCGATCGAGTCGTGTGCTGGCAGGTACACAGTTCGATCAGACACGTTTGTCAATCGAATGCTCTGAGGCCGTCCACGTCGAAACCTCGTCACTGACGGGATTAGCTTGTTCGTTCGACGAACCCACAGTACGTGTTCTTCCAGCCCGACTTGACGCTTCGCTAGTCGATATTCTCGCTACTCGTGCGCTTGAATGTCCAACCGCTCGGGTGGCCCGGCGTTAACATGGGAGCCGTATTCTTCGCTGTCGATCATGTTCTTGGTCTTTATCAGCGGGATTTGGACTTCGTGCGGTAATTGCGCCGCGCCGTGGAACAGGTCCAACCGGATCCCAGCTGGGATCATAAAGTCGGTCCCGAGTACCACGTCGACGCCTGCACTATGCGCCATTACCCACATCTCAAACTCGTACACCATCTCCCATCCGAGCGTAATCTTGACGCACGCTCGCCGCGTCGTAGACACCTTGCCTTCGTTAATACCTTGAATGTCAATGCGGCGTCCGTGATCAGGTACATCTCGGAGTCGCAACTTCTTGGCAAAGGCGTCAGTGATCACACTAACGTTCGCTCCTGTGTCGAGGAGGATCCTCGTTCGCTGGTCGTTCACAGCGCCTTGCACCAGAGCTCTCATTCTGATCCGTCGGTCGAATTTCTTGGCCGACCACCACCCCTGTCTCTCGCCAGGGTTCAACTTCATCATCGTGGAGTGACCCTTGGGCTCGTCTCGCGCTGCACTCAAAACCAAGCCGAGCGAACCCTCGCTGGTGCCCTCATCAGCATCAGCACACTCCACTATTTCTCCAACACCTCCACCGAGGATTCTACTCCTCTCCTTTTCATTTTCCGTCGCGCTCACACTTGTTACGTATTTATCAGGCCATTCACTCTGCCCCATGAAAGCAAAGATACACTCTGCTTCCATTGAAGGCTCGGTTAACTGTGGCAGCCCGATAGGGACCAACCCAGTTGTAGTTGGCGGGCTGCCTAGTTTAAATGACGTTCTTGAACGACGGCCTTGAGCTCTGGCTGGAGCTCTTTCTTCGTGCCTTTGGTGCGCACAAATTTGGCAAGGTCTTGGAAGTTGCGGAAAAGTTCGCATTGGCCAGCATCGTGGAGTTCTTTGCAGAACTTGCATCGCTGGTTACAGTAGTGGGCGGAGTGACTCATGCCACCGCACACCGCGCATGGTCCGTACTGTGGGCGTCGGTTGTCGCGGTTGATGTCACGTCGACCGCGTTGGTCCTGATTGAACCCACGGTCACCACCTCGGCGATCTTGATTGAAGCCATTATCGCGATCAGGCATGTTTTCACGTGGCTGACGGCTGTCTGAACGTGCGTAGGTGCCTTCAGCAGCTGCACGGCGCTCATTTTCGTTAGCAGCGGCGAGGTATCGGTTGTTTTCGTCCAATGAGAAATCACCGTCCGTATTATCAGGCTGAAAGTCGTTGTACTCATCTTGGACATCGTCGTAAGCGTTCGGATCTTCGTTTGAATACTCAATGCCTCCCTGAGCAGCTTCACGACCTTCTAATTCAGCTAGTAGGTCGTCCACCGTGACTTCAATGAGTGTCACTCTTGGTTTGTTGCGGTTGTCATCGCGGCGACGGTCATCACGCCGGTTGTTGCGGGCGTACCCATCGTCGCGTCGCGTATCACGACTCTTAGAGTATCGGTACTCACTGTCACGCTTGGCCATTCTCTCCTTGCCCTTGAGAACATCTTCGACGATCTCTTCGAGCTCGTGAATGTCGGCGACTCGAGCGTGGTATAGACTTTCCGCTAGTTTGTCATCGTCGCATATTGCCAGGAACTGCTGTACGTGTTCTTTCGCGTCGCGACCACTCTTCTCAAAGTGTAGACGGGCGGTCCGAGCGTAGCCGTTCAGCCTGTTTATGTAGTCGCACAGATGTTCATTTCGTTCCCGCTTGGCGGAGTAGTAACGCGACAGTGCCGTCTGCGTGAACTGCGAGCAGTAGTAGCGGATGAACGCATCGCTCAGCAGCTTCCACTTGCGCTTCGTCTTCTTCGGAAGTTGACGGAACCAATGAATGGCTCCGTCCCGAAGACTTAGCTCAAATGGAATGCACCATTTATCGGCATCTGTGTGGGTTCCAGTCATTTCATAGACGAACCCACGGAGCCACTGCATACAGTTCTCGCTCTTGTTGCGAGAGCCTGAGAACGGCGTGATGCGATCCAGGCGTCGGTGCGAAGCCATTTCAATCCTCGGTGTTGGGTCCACGTCGTTCAGCGTCGCTAGCTCATTTATCTGACGCATCAACTCGAGTTGAGGATCTTCTTCGTCGAATGTACGCACCAAAATGTCATCGTCACTGGACGAACCATCGCTGTCGACTTGACGACGTCCGGCACCACCTTTGGGAGCTCGCGCACCGCCTCGGCGACCGAACGAACCCTCGTTACTTGCGTAAATACGTTGCATACGGCTCTCCGAACGTGGCGTAACCATGTGCGAGTCTTGAAAGTACGGTGAAGCTTCGGTAGTGCCAAAGGCACCACGCTCAGCTCCACGCTTGATCGGAGGAGTACGAACGAGTCGTTGGGGCGTCGGCGGCAGTGGAATCTTAGACGGATCTTCATCTTGAATCATCGGTCGACTCACAGGCTGCTTTCCGGCATTGATGCCAACAGCGCCAAACGCCTTCCGAAGCTTCTTCTTCCATTTCTGGAGAGCAGCTCCGGCTTCATGTGAACTCCAATCCTGGAGCGACATCGTCGATGGGTACGTCTCGTTCTCGAACCCCAGCGACAGCAGTAGCGAAA
This sequence comes from Phytophthora infestans T30-4, assembly GCF_000142945.1. Taxonomy (NCBI): domain Eukaryota; phylum Oomycota; class Peronosporomycetes; order Peronosporales; family Peronosporaceae; genus Phytophthora; species Phytophthora infestans. The sequence goes on from NW_003303627.1 coordinate 264,930, forward strand.
CTGAATCCTCGGCGACTTGGCTAGTCGAAACCGAGTTGACTGGGTATTGAAGTTCCTGCGCAAGCGCAGGCCAGTCGGCTTTTTTCTTGGGGATGGGCTTGAACAGCTGCATCCACTCATCATTCTGCATCAGCGCTTGTACGCGGTCGAAAACGCGCTTGGCGGCTGGTGTATCACCGTTGATAGGTGGGCGAGGTGCCTTCAGCAGTGCTGAATGCTTTGCCCTCGCCACCGAAGGTTTAAAACCCTCGGTCCCATCGTCATAACCATCATAGGCCCGTTCCGGTCCCGCAACATCATCGAGCTCGTCGGCGAGGTTCCTCGAAAGGGACTTGGTCGCCTTGCTCAGCCCCGATGATAGCGTGGCCGTCTCCGGCGTCGCTGCGCCTGGCTCTGAAGCCGGCGTCTTATCTTCGTAATCTTCATAATCGTGGGCGTCAGGACCGATGTCCGCTTCGTCGTCGAAGCTCACTGAAAGCTCGGTGGCGGCTGCAAAGCGCGCCGCCGGGCTTGAACTCTCGTTGCGAGCCCCGCCAGACTTGGCAGGCGTAACTGGTACCGTCGGTTGTCCTTTCGCCATGTTTCTTGTCTTTTTCTTGTTCTTCTTCTCTTGGTAGCTCGTAAACTGGGAGGCCATACACACAGCTCACAATGGTCACAATCTGTTCCCGGGTTGCGGCACCGGTTGTGGTGTTGGAAATCCCACGTGAACTCTAGCTACAAATGTAGTTAGGGATGTTCCCACAACAATAACGTCTACTAGGAATAGTAAACGCATCGTTCCGGCCGACCTGAAGACCCCAGTTTCTGCCCTTGCCACCGGAACAAACTGCGAACTGTTAAAACTCACTTCATAATAGCCAAACCCAGTAAAATTAAGAACACGCCTACTCAGCACGCAGCAAAGCTAGTAAGTATTTTGAATTCTCGTGGTCCCAACAGCGGAAGGGTACCAGGCACGGTAAGCCTTTTACGAGATCACCGAGTGCTCAACACTCGGCTGGAAGAAATAAAAGGGAGGCAATTCAAGCACTCCCAGTCGTGCAAATAGGCAACAATAAGCCGTCACGTAAAACCTCCCGATAATAATCGGCCAATACACAAAGTCTCTTGGCCTTGCCGGATGAACCCTCGCTACAGAGCTTCGAGTTCACCGACAGGCATAACACACTCAAACAAGCTTGACCTGACGCTTACCTTGAAGCCGGACGTCGCTCTGTGTGCTTGAGTGGAAATTCTGTTCTGTATTTAAGCTTACCCTTTCGGGTCTATTCCTAATAAGAAGTCCTAATCAAGTATACAAATATCAAATGAACAATGATCCGTTATGGATCTTCTTGCATGCCAAGCGTCGTCTGCACTGTCGCATGAGCATCTTTAACGGTCCGCGCCCTGTCCCAGACGGTGAACGTGTCTTCCAAAGGTCGCTGAGTATTCCGCGAACTCATCCCAACCGCCGCTGAGGGTTCGTACCGTAGATGGTCCGCTGAATGCGAATCCGGCCAGTCCATTATTAATAATAAGGACAGCCTGGATTCAGTGACATAGGGCCGTATCCGATACTTGTTGAAAACTCGGAGGTGACGCCGTCGAGTCCCTTGCACCTTGGCGTCTCCGTACATCACCTGACCGAGGGTTCGTCGCTTGAACAACTTGGGCGGTGTCACGTCTTTGTCGACGGGTGATAATCCGCAACCACGGAGAAATCACTACACCACAACTGCCCCTGTCGCAATGGAAGCCACGGTACTGGTGCCCGTTGTGACATTTCTTCATTCTTCAATTCACCATCTCGCCACCGTATGTCCAAGCGTCTGAATCGAGCCGTGTCCGACGCTTTTCAGCGTCTCAATCCTCGTAGACGTCGCGAACGTTAAGCAGCTGGAGGTACGTAAGCCCATCCTTCTCCTGAATCATCGGTACCTTGCTCATCACCTCGCTTTACTCGACTTGTTTCTCGTGAGGGCAAGACCGAGGGCTCGGACGCCCCTCAGTCTGCTGCACTTCCTCCGACAGCAGCGTCATCAACCGGCCCTCCAGCGCCTGCTGCCCCGGACTCTTCACTTCCTGCGGTAGCTCCTGCAGCACTCCCCGTCGTCGCTGAATCCGCGGAGATGGCTCCTGCTGCTCCTCCTGTTGAAGCTGGTACCGAGGATTCGCAGGGTCCGGCTTCAGCTCCAGCTGCCGAGGCTCCGGTTCCTGATGAAGAGGAGAAGGAGAGTGGTGACTCGACTTCGTTGACACTCTTGGCCACCGCGGCCAGGCACTTGGAATCGATTTGAATCCTCGCTGCACGTTCCACGACGTTCTCCAGCATCTCAGCTAACTGTTGAGGTGTCCCGCGTGACTTCGTTTTCAGTGGTTGCTCTCCGGTCGGCATTCATGTTTTCTTATTCTTAATTCACTTCCACAGCGTAATCATGTTCATGTTGTTCTTGAAATGCATATACAATTTGTTGTTGCAGTAACGTTTTTCGTCTGTTACCACAGGCTGCATCGCCCTGTGGACAGTTCACACGTGATCCAGTCACGCTAGTCTTCGTCCGCCACTTGCGCCATCTGCAGCCGATTCTCGCTCTTCTTGGCTCGCAAATAGTCGTACAGCAGACCTCCACATGACAAGTTGGATGATGGTTCCCAAGTTGGATCTTCATAGCCCACCCACTTGACTTTGAACTCGCGTACAGCACGCTCCGTGCTCGTCGTCAGTGGTGTTCTGTCGTCGAGGATGGCCTCGACTTCATATTCACCGGCAACTTGATCTGGTTCCCAGCTGTCCTCAGGCAACAGTTCCTCATCGAAGTCGAGTCTCGCTTCATTAGTCGCGTCTAGTACCAACCGAGTGCTCGGTGGACTGTTGAACTCGTTGACAGCCTTGAGTCTCGACACATGCACTACTGGGTAGAAGCGATACCCACTTCGGTCAGGCAGTTCCAGCTCGTACGCAAACTCTTCCACCTTGCGCTTGATCCGAAAAGGTCCATGCCATCGGTGAGCTAATTTCTTCGTCAAGCCCGGTTTGACGCGTTCCATGTACAACCA
>NW_003303627.1:273007-276649 GCF_000142945.1 Phytophthora infestans T30-4
TGACCCGTTACACTAGCGGGGGAGACAAGTGTCCGGAAGAGGAGAAAAACAGGTTGTGGGAGCTGTTATGCCCGTCAGTGTACCGCTGTTGTGCAGCGCCGGCCAACGTACAAGGAGGGCGAGTGGGGTAAAATGCTTTTTTCAGAAATAAGAGAACGGGCCTGACGCGGGGTCACTATCCCGAATCAGTGACAATTTCAAGTGATTAGAGAGGATTTGGGTTGGCTGGCACGGATGCAAGTTGCCTGTGGTGGATTAGCCATGGCGAGCAGCACCCCGTATGAAATGACGATGGATCTTGTATGAGCGATGTACGAGAAGGCAAGATCCACCAAGACTTATCTCGGATCCACCCTTACCTGGATCCACTTGGGTGGATATGGGATATACTATACAAGAGTGGATCGAGTGTGGATCCTATGAAGGAATGGTGGTAGGTGCCCTCTGAAGGTGGATCTAGTAGCCACGACTAATGAGGAGTCAAGATCCACCGCGATGTACCCCGGATCCCATACTTCCGAGTTTGGATCCAAGGAGGGAGGATCCCGCCTGGAGGGACCTGGATCCAGGGTATAGGGATGATGGATGCAGTGGATCTCGAACTTTTGTGGGACAATGGAGATCACAGACGGTTGCGAGATGATGTTGGATGATTGGAGAGCTCAGATCCACGACGAGTGTGCACTTACAGTGAAGTGGATCCAAGCGACCTGGATCCGGATGAGTGTACCCAAAATAGGGTGACCAGGATGATTACGTCATGGAATCGGTGGATCTGAAGATAACACAGCTGGGGTGATGGGTCAAGGGAAGAAGGGACATGCAGCCGAGCCTGGTAAGGGATTTAGCAGATGAAAGACATAGAAGGTAGAAATCCAGGCAGGTATAGGCTTAAGTATCAATACAGACTTCTATGTGCACGATAACACGCAAGTGCCCTCCTGCCCTCAAGAACCGGAACTACATTGGCCGTACGAGCTCGGAGAAGGCTGGAAATTGCGAACCTAGTGTTGGTAGTGATAACTTGATAATACATTGGCCAGATCCTACAACCTAGTGAGCTTTTCCTATACACGTGCAGATCCAACAGGCTAACCGAATTACTACTTGGTCGGTTACACCCTAGAAGATCTCAACTCTCAAGATCCCGTCACAGGAGGCGGCAAGTGGAACGCAAAGGAACTACAAAGGCAAGGGAACACACCCGCAAGGCAACCCTACGGCCAGATCCACGATCTAGGCCCCGGATCCATAAGCTCGAACATTCGCTTAGGATACGGAACCATCCACGGACGCAAAGTGAAGATTTTCCACTGCTGCTCCACCCCATCCCCACGTCTCGCCAAGACACTCAAGCTTCACCACTTGAACTCTTTGGAAGCTACCGAGAGAGCAGATCCCGCCCTACCGACGGGTACACAAGGTGAGGAAAGTTCAGCAGAACACGGATCATCGGGGGACCCCCTCCGTTAGTCGGTGTCTGGGCGCCGTTGGTAAACCGTATCCGGCAATGTCGCAGATTTTGCTGATCCCGCTACACCACAATGGTGCGCGTGCCCGGATCTTTTGGTGACTCGGGATTTCACCGTGAGTCCCAAGAAGATGCTCAAGTGAAGATTGAGCCAGGGGAAGAGGCGTCGTCGGAGGTCGGATCGACGAAGACGCTGCTGAATGAAACAAGATCCGCGGATCGATGGAGTTTTGGGAGGAACCTGTCGACGGAAGAGAGGTGGATCCGGATCCGGATCTAGAAGAGAAACCTCTCTATCCTCCCCAGGTCCCCTCGGGGACCCCGGCGGATCTTGACGCAAGTCAAGATCCGCTAACAAAACAAGGGAAAGTGAAGGCGAAACGGTATGCATTTGCAGATTCACCGGTTAAGCCAACACCGTACCTAAACCCAAGCCCGCTAGTCGAAGAAACGAGAAAGAAGACGAAAACGAGTAAGACTACGCGGAAGAAGATGCAAGCTCCAGAGTCGGAAGAAGACCAAGCTGGATCCAGGTCAAGCTGGTCCGACAAGGATCTCGAGTTTGTGTATCGCCACCAAGCTTTACGCGACTTCCTGCATCAAGATCCTGTCATGCAGATCCTGAATCCACGACAGATCGAAGATCCAAGGGAACCGGTGAGAGCACCAACGAAAACGGCGAACAAGTTGGTGGCAGTCAAAGATCTATTACGTTTGCTTACGGAGTCAGGCATCGTAGCTGGTGTGTTCGACGCAGAGGATATCTTCGAGCTAGACCTGGATCTCATAGTATCCGCGACGCGGGACCTCTTTGCCAGAGTTAAGTCCATCACCGGAGAAAGGTCGCGCACTAGGGATCCGGTGTCGTCGCCGAGGGTCAGCCAAGCTGCGTCCTCGAACTACGAATCCGCCGCTGAGGATGAGTCAGACACGTCGTCCAAACCACGACGCATGACTTTAGGACCCTCCGGGACATCCATGCTGGAAGCGCGGGCGAGGATCCGTGGACAGGAAGTCCCTCTGAACGTGAAGACTCGGGATCCAGTACGCCCTACGCGTGATCTGACACAATCCAGCCACGATCGAGCCAGATCCGGCAAGAAGCCAGTGGGATTATCGTCAGATCGGGCTCAAGGTAATCGCCTCACGGATCCGGTCTCGCCAGTAGACCAGTCGGCCACAGGCTCTTCCGACACTTCCTCAGGCACCCTGCAGCGACACTTCGAAGCTGCGATGAGTCGTTTCCTGGCCGAACAGGGTATGAGAACGCCCGTGCCACAAGCGCAAGTGCTCCACGAACATGGAGCACGAGACGTGGAGATGGAGTCCGTGGAGGGAGACAACTCCCATGATGAGCTCGACCCAGATGATCTGGATGGCCCATCCGCTTCGTCAGCAGTGGTAGCAACAGCCACAGCCGGGGTAGGTGGATCGTCCATGATCCAGAGGGTACGGATCTCAGCCATATCGGATCTGAAGGAGTTCACGGGCAAGGATCAAGATGAGGACCGAGCGAGAACATGGATCAGCAAAGTCAAGTCGGCCCTCATGAGAGATCAAGCATCGGATGCCGAGAAGTGTCTGACCTTTGCGGATCTGCTAGCGGGGCCAGACAGGAACTGGTATCGGCAGTTGGGCAGATCCACCAGGAACAAGTGGCCAGATTTGCTGCGGTTTCCAGACCCAGTACTTTGGATTAGGAGTGTCGGTGGCACGACAATACTACCATGCTCGCCGCAGATCGGATGAATCCCCGGTAGAGTACCTACATCGACTAAATATGGCCGGTTTACGAGCCAAGTTGAAGATCAAGGATGGGGGGTCCAAGGTACTGCGGGAACATGTGGATCATTTCATCGAGACGTTGGGAGACGTGGATCTGGCCGACAGGCTGACCCTGTTGCGACTTCCCGACGCAGACGAGCTTGAGGAAGTTGTGCGGGCTGTGGATCGCGCGAAACACCGCTAGAAGAAGGCGGCGGTCGGATCCGGCAAGTATCGCCAAAAGGCTCCGACGCCCACGGCCCCAACTCAATGTGTCCACCAAGTCACGGCACCCGACTCAGGAACTGAATCAGGATCCGACGGTTCGGACTCCGACCCTGAAGATTACCGTCGGGTCTGTCTCACTGCGTCCTACAATCGAACGGCGAAGACAGGAGACAACTCCC
>NW_003303627.1:279717-282255 GCF_000142945.1 Phytophthora infestans T30-4
AGAGAACAGATGGATGGGGAAGTAAAACAGTATATATGGGATACCATCCCTTGTTGCCATCTTACCCTGACAGCGAGGAATACGGGTAGGGTTGGTTTTCCGGGATCACGTATCCCGTCCAAGCCCAACCTGGGGAGGATTCCCAACCTTCTATTCGCCCCAGAACCCCACGAATCTTACGGAAAGCCTTTGCGAAGAAGATAGAACGAGGCCGAGCCCTTGGGCGCCATCCAGTTTCGGGGAACCCCGAGCCCAACACCCCAGGACACCAGATCCAGCGTCTGGTGGGGCAAGTTCTTTCAATGTTCAGCCCAAGACCACCTGATCCCTATCACTCTTTGACGCCACGCCCTCAGCTTCAGTCTTCGTGGATTCGCTTCGTAGTAGTAACTAGCGACTGGGAACTGGGTCGAGCTAGCCTTTTTGCATAAGCTATTATAATCCACACGCCCTTACTTGAATATGTCTGTAACATTCGGTGTCGATTGAGGAATCCAGTCAGCGTCTATCAGGGTACACCTGGATCTGGGGCGGAATCCACCCTTTCAGTGTACACCTGGATCTGGGCTGGATTCCGGATCCGGTTGGATCCACGCTTGGATTTCATCCGGATCTAGCGCCTACGACCCCGTCCCAATTGGGTCAGTATAGTTCGGGCTCTCGAAAGCTCGCGCTTGAAATCAAGCGGGACTCTTCGCACGTAAACCGTCACTCTTTATGCATAAACATTCACTCCTTCCTCCTAATCCACCCTTCTCCTGTGGATTCGTCTTCTCTTTCTTTCCGATGTGACCAACTCACATCAGCAATCCTCCTCCTCCCGATCCACCCCTTCCTGTGGGCCCTTCTTCATCCTCCCATCGACATGACCAACTCACATCCATGGATTTCCTTTCTACTCTCCTTCATGAGACTGCATCACGCCGAATCTGTTCCGATTCGTACGATCCCGCAAGAAATCGTAGAGTAATGCTCCACAGTTCAGATCTGCCTCGTCTACCCAACTGGGTTCGTCATATCCACGCCAGTACACCAGAAATTCGCGGTAAATCCGTCCGTATCTAGTTCGCTTCCCTGACCTCATGTCGGTGATCTTCTCGACTTCGAACTCGTCGGCTTCGAGATCCACATTCCAACTATCTTCCGGTAGGAGGACTTCGTCAAAATCCACCCGGTCGGATCCATCCACCGAGAGACGGGTTTGCGGCCGATCCGGATATTCCCTGACCAACTTCAGTTTGGATACGTGTACTACAGGGAACAAGCGATATTCGGTACCTGCCGTTTCCAGCTTTACCGCATGTTCCCCTATCTTTTCGCTCACCCGGAACGGTCCATGCCATAGATGGGCCAATTTGCGGGCGTACCCTTCTTTCACTCGATCTAAATAAAGCCACACCTGCGATCCCACTTGGATTTGATGTGGACGGGCGCCTTCGTTGTGTCGATCCGCTCGATCTTGTATCGCACTCCGCAGCCGTTCGTTCACTTGGGATCTGGCTTGCCGGTAGTATTTCTGGACTTGGTATCGCCATCGTCTTGGATCTCGGTTTCTCTTTTTGGTGCTACATACCGGAATGACCGCTTCTAGGGTGGATTTAGGATCCCACCCATGTACCAAGTAAAATGGGTGTCACCCCGGATCTTGTCCTGGGCGGTGTTCATCGCGAAGAGGAGTCGTTCTGCGTACTCATCCCAATCCCTTTGATCCAAATCCTGGACATACATCTTAAGTACCCTCGTGATCGTCTGTACTATGCGCTCGGCCGACCCGTTAGCTTGGGGACGATATGCCATGGTTGCTCGCTGTCGCTGCCCTAGGATCCGGTTGAATGCTCGAAAGAAATCAGACATAAAGCCTGGCTCCCGATCATGTCTAATCATTTCGCTAGCACCAAATCTTCGGAAAACACACTCCTCGTACGATTCCGCAATGGTTTGCGCAGTTCTAGACGCACTAGCTTTGGCAATCACATATCCGGTAAACAGGTCCACCCAAATCAACAATTCTGTGTTTCCTTTGAACGACTTGGGCAACGAGGGGATATGATCCATGGCTATGATCTGGAAAGGGTAAGTCGCTCGGACATTCCCAGGTGACTCCCCTTCGATCGTAGGTCTGCCCTTGCCTGTCTCACAATCCACGCATTCACCGACATATCGTTGTACACTCTTGAATAGTCCTCTCCAATGGAAACATTCCCGGATCCGTTGGTAGGTCCGACCAATGCCCTGATGTCCGCCTTCCAAGCTAGCGTGGTAGTGGTGTAGGACATCCTGTTGCAAGGTTTCTGGCATCACCAATCTCATCAATCCATCCCGATCCTCGTGGACTCTCTTCGTAGGGGGGCAATAGAAGAGCAAGTCGTTCAGATCCACTGCGTAATCCGTAGCGATAACGCTGTAGGATTTGGCATCCTCCCGACTTAAGTCTCGTACATCCCCCATCAGATACTTCTTTAGTCCCAGGATCCACGCTTCCTCATTCTGTGCTTTGAGGATCCGCTCGATGCGAACTCTCTTCACGATTGTTTCCTC
>NW_003303628.1:0-5745 GCF_000142945.1 Phytophthora infestans T30-4
ACTCCTTCTATCGAATAGAGAACTCCTTTCGAAAAAGGACCCCACCGATGGCGTGATCACTCGCGTCCATACGTAGCTCAAAAGGATTCGAAAAAAAGGGAACAGCAAGCACTGGTGTCGAGCTAATTTTCTCCTTCAGCAACAGAAAGTGAGATTGTAGCTCATCACTCATAGTCCGTTTTGCAGCGCCTTTTAGCATATCGATCAACGGCCCAGTATCTGATGCGAAGTCGCGACAGAATCTCTGAACGTAGCTCGCAGTACCCAGGAACCACTGCAGTTCGCTCCTAGTACGAGGAAATGACCAGTCACGAAGTAATTTCACCCTCCCAAAAAATTTTTCCTTTTTTTTTAAGAAAGCTATTGTTATCTCTCTGGGCCCCGCCCAAAAAATATTCTCGAGGGGGGGGAATTTTCTCCTCCCCACCAAAAAGACCCCAAAATCCCCATTTCCGCTTAAAAAAAATTTTTTTTTTTCCCATTCTCGCTCCGAAAAAGAGGGAAAAAGGAGAATTCCCCGAGAGGTGTTCCCCCGAAAGGGGCCAATTGTTTAAAAACCCCCCAAAATTGTCCAAAAATTTCCAAAAAATCTTTCATCCCACAAAAAGCGTATTTTCTTAAAGTGGCCAGCTGAAGAACCTCGTAACATAGTATCTAATGCCATCGGGTTGGAATTGTATATATATATCACAGTCTCTCATCCGGAATGATAGTACCCACTCAACAAGTCCATACACGAATACCAATAGGAATCTTGCATTTTTTCGAAGATAGTATCTTTCCTTGGCATCGGAAGGGTTCTTCGGACTGTGTGCGAGTTCATAGTACGATAAACATGCACTATTCTCCAGCCGACAGGCTTTTTGACGCAGAATGGGGTCGTTCCAAGAGGTGATTTGGAGAGGCGAATCAGCCCAACACCACGCATTTCACGAGCCCAGTCCATTATTACTTTTTCTTGAGCTGGAGACTGTCTCCCCTGTCGGCGAGATATCGCCTCCTGAGTGGCAACGTCCATCACATGTTCTCCATGTTCACGCGGTGGCAGGCACGACGGGAGCTTCTGCTTAAAGACAGCTTTGTGCTTCAAAAGCACAGGATATACCGGCTGACTACGAAATGCATCAATATCAGCGACTTCGGGGGCTTCGCCATTTTCTTTTTCAGGTTTAGGTCGAATAACAAAGATACACTCAATGCTTTTCGGCTTTCGTAACATGCGTCGAAATTGCTTCGACGTTTTCAAACTTAAGTGAATACATGTCTCCAACTTCGCGTGTCACTTGCGCACACCCCAGACCTACGAGCGGACTGCGAGGACGTATTGGTGGCCAGACATGCGCGGTCAGGTCAAGTACTGGGTCCGCAACTGTCGCGACTGTGCAGCGAGGAAGACAAAACCGAAGGCGGTGATCCCGCCACTCAGAAGCCAAGGCGTGCGAGTAATGAGCGACAGATGGACGTTGGACGTCGCGGAACCGTTGCCCGTGACAGCACGCGGCAATTGTTACATGGTAGCAGCTGTAGATTCCGCGAGTCGATACGCGGTTGTGGTGGCCACCCCAACACATACAGCCGAAGATATAGCGAGGTTCATTGCGGGAGAGTGGTGCTGATCTACGGGCCGATGCGTGAACTGGTGTGGATGCTGCGCCGGAGTTGAACGGAAAGGTCGTCAAGAAGCTAGTACAGCTGTTACAGGCGCGACATGTGACGCCAGTACCTTACAGGCGCAAGTTACTGGGACTAGTTGAGCGTTTCCACGGCGTGTGGAAAGACATGGTGGCGCTGTTCGTGCGGGAGAAGCAGAACGACTGGGACGACTGGCTGGCGTGCGCAGCGTATGCGTACAACGGAGCCAGGCACAGGGCGACAGGGTACTCTCCAAACGCCTTAATGATGGGAAGACGGCTACGGGCGCCAAACGAACTGTTGCGAGTGAGCCAAGGAGCGCAAGTCGGTACGTGGGCCGCGTATCACAAGAAACGGGTGGTGAACATGGGTAGAGCGGCGTCAATCGCGAAAGATACGTTGAGAAAGGATTAGATGCCTAAAAATCGGTATTATAACCAACGGGTACGCGAGCGTGTGCACTTCAAGACCTAGTGTGGATCTTCAAACCACCGAAAGGCAAGGACGTGACCAAGTTGGCACACAAGTGGGTCGGTCCTGCGAAGATTGTGGGTGACGTAGGCTACGACAATTGGCTGGTGACCTGACAAGATAATTAAGAGGGTCAGGTGGCTCACTTAAACTTTTTAACGTCTTGTCACTACCCGAAATAGCGGCTGGCAACGGTAGCCGACCAGGCGTTGCAAGAGTTGGCGGTAGACGAAGACGGTGGTAGCGGTAATGTGAGCAGCGACAACGAGCAGGGCGGGGAGAACGACGTTAGTAGAGTCGGTGGCACGGCGACGAGCGTGACCCCCGGTGAAGGCAGCCCTACCAGAAATAGCAGCCCGGACGGAGATGACAATGACGGTGGCAGGATCGGTGGACAGACAGGGCAAGCAGCTGAATGACCCGAGCGTGTGGCAACGGGACTAAAAATAGCAGCGACGCTGACGGGTGGCGAGCTACCACAAGCAAGGTCACGCAGACAACAGTCGTCAACGAGCGGAGTGGGGCACAGAGCACGACAGACAGCGCGTACGAGGATGGGGCGTCGCGTAGTGACCCCGGAGCCCGAAGCAGGAAGCGGAAGAAGCAGGCCAGCCTGTCGATCGAAGACGATCACTCACGAGGAGGAGCGGAAGCGACGGCGATTGGACGCAGAAAACCGGGATGCACGAGCCGCCCGTCGTAGTGTTCTGCGTGACCAGTCGGCAACGACAACCGGATAAAAAGTTAATACATTGCCACGAACCATCGATGGATTTCTTGCGATTAACTGCGGATAGCGGGTTTCCGTGCGGTACGACGGCTAGCGGTGACAGAGATGCGAGTGACGGTGGTAGCCACCAGGGAGAAGCCGGCGGAGCTGGCGCACTACGAGCAGTTCGAGAAGTTGGTCGACGAAGGAAGGATCGGGGGCGATCTTACGGCGAGAGATGGGGGTGTGGACACCCCGTGCTCTTAGTCCAAGAAGGGCGCGAGATGTCAGTACAGTCTGTCCCGTACCCGGGAACGGAGGGGTCATTCCAGGAGCTCTGCCTCCCGTCGGGATGACCCGAGACCCTGGAATCACTCCTCGCCCCGCCGTCCCGTCAGGGTGGTTCCCGTTGAACTCAACCTCGCACGTACCCTTGACCGAGCCCGTTAGGGTGGTACTATAAGGGGACCCCTGAACGCCGGAGTCTTGGCGTCGGGGACCAAAAGCACCTCGCGACATCAAGCCCTTTCCCAGAAGCTCTCCGATGTCCCACGAAGGCCGACAACAAACGAAGTGAATCCTTCCTTTTTTTATGTAGTGTAGTGTATGTAAGGTCGAGGAGGTGTTAGGCCTCTCTTCCGGTTAGCTCTCAGTCTTATATTTCCCTCCTTCTACTCAAGAGGAAGCCAAGCCAATCAACAAACTTTTATTTTTCAACTCTCTAGTGTTCCTATCTACCGTTCCTGCAGCCACTGAACAAGACCGTACTCCCTGAACAGCCGCGGACTACCCGACCCTCGAAGGAAGAGGAGGTATACGACATCTGGTGGAGAAGCAGGGTAGTCTGCTAGCTGGAGAAGGTCTTGCTCCAAGTGAAGTCTCGCGGAGAACGTCAGAAAGAAGGACAAGATGTCGGCTACTAGCAACAGAGAAGATGAGAGCGCCACTGTCCGGGAAGAAGAAGGCCCGACCGAGAGTCTGCCTTCGAGAATGCGACCCAGTCTGTCGACTACGCAAGGCCTCCAAAACGTGCAGAATATCATAGACCAAGCGGCTAACCGACTTGGGGGGAACAACTCTAGTGCCGGTGTCGAGCCACCCGCGGACGCTTTGGGCTCCGGGGTCCCTGCGACCTTCACTTCGGAAGAGTTGGACTCGATGCTGACCCTGAACGGCGGAGGCGGCCGAGGTACGGTGCAAGGCTGGCTTAACTCCCTCAACTGGTTGAGATCCATGGCCCCTCCTGAAATTGCCGCCGCTATGGAGAGAACTGGTGGAAACGGTCTTGTGGGGACTCCCCCTCCTACGACTCGAGTAAGGACTGCAATCCCGTCGTACCAAGGTTTCACAATCCGAACCCCAAATACGTCATATGGACAGGACTTCAACCCGTTCTTCTCCCTACCAACTGTCCCTGAAAACGGTGGACGTGCTTCCCCGGCAAGTATTCCTCCGAGGACCTCTAACGCTCCTCCTTGGGGTCTCCAGCCCTCCGGTAACTTGCGAGGAGGCGGGGAGAACGCTCCAGCGGTAACCGTCCCCGTTCCTCAGAGGGTTCCTTTCCAGGTCTCGTCGCCTACCGTTCAAATTCCTACCCAAGGCCTGGGGTCTCGAACTTCGATTACCAGTGGAGTCGCGTACGGAGTCGACCCTACGAGAACAACCCGAGCTTCACAAGGAAACGGAGGAACTACGGCTTCTGCCAGAACCCACCAGGGTCCTGCGTATGAGGAATATGGAGGTAACTCCTACTACTCCTCGCCTACGTATGGTAATACGCCTTCGACTACTAGTGGCCAGTATGGTATGCCCACTAACATCCGAAACGCAATTCGCATGCTCCAACCCTTTTACTCGGAAGGAGCGTCGGTGGAGAAAGCGAGATCCTTCTGGGAGGCCTTCGAGAACGCCACGATAGGGCTGGACGAACCCCTGCGTCTCAGCGCTTTCAGGGAGTGCTTGAAAGGCAAGGTCGGCGAAGATTGGTGGATGTACTCGCGCATCAACAGCTTTGAGGCTCTGAGAACTCGGTTCCATAACCAGTTCATCAGTCAGACCCCTTTGCAACTGATTGAGAATCTGAAGAACACTAAAAGACCCCGGGGAATGTCCGCCAAAGTATGGGGCGACATGATTTCAAGTCTCTGCGATGATGCTCAGTGCTACGACACTCAGATGCGTTACCAGTACTTCTTGTCTGGACTTCGGAACCGAGATTGGAGGAACGCCCTCACCACGACAATGATTGACTCCCTCCCTGCGGCTGTGGCCATGCTGCTCCTTAAGAATATGCACCGTCCGGTTGAAGACGACTCCGAGTTCGACAATGTGCCATCCCCTAAAGCTTCCCAAGAGAACGCTGTCCTCGAACGCATGATGAACATGATGCAGCAGACGCAGAATCTACTCGCTCAGCAGCAACAGCAACAACTTCAACAGCAACAGCATGGGATGGAGCGTCCTCTGACGACCGCCTATGCTTCCCCAGCGATGAATGTAGCTGCTGCCTACTCTCCTTCTGATCCGAACCCCTCTCTGCACTATCAGCCTATCGGAACGCTTCCTATTACGCCTATCAGGGGCGTTCGTGTGGGTCCGGACTTGCGAACCCAAGATGGTCTTCTCGTGTGCGGTCGGTGTCACACTCTGGGGTGTAGTCGTATTCACTGTCGCCGCGGCAAAGCCACATGTCCTCACTGTAAGGAAGTGGGCCACATCGGTCCTGAATGTGAGCGTGACTGTAACGGGGTACGTAGCACTAAGTGTACCCTGGTTACATGAAGTGTGACACTTCACACTTCAGGAGTATGACATGTCATACTCCGGGATATTTGGTACAAGGTACCAAGGTCATTCAAAACCCACCATTGGTTTTATGACCTTGCATTTCTATAGGTAACTGATAGTTGTATTAACTTCAAACTTAACCTAAC
>NW_003303628.1:7124-9835 GCF_000142945.1 Phytophthora infestans T30-4
TACGAGTTGCTGGACTCTCGCGGTATCGTGCCGGACCCTTGGCGAGCCATAGTGCGACGAGCCGTATACTTCCTCGTAAAGGCTGAAGCTTCAAGTAGAGGTGACTGGTGTGAAGGGTGTATTGGCGAAGGATCGCTAGATGAAGAAAGGAAAGATGACTCCCCGCCCCCCCCACTAGGCTCCAAGATCTCCTAAGCCGGATCGAGGACTGGATCAATAGCCTCGCTGTTCCCACTGACTCACGATCGAAAGAGATACTGACTAAAAGAATTGCGGACCTTTACGAGGAAGAGGCTGACGAACTCCGCTTGAAGATCCTCGAGAGGAGATCACCCTGCCGACTCTGACGTTGGAAAGATCCTGCTCCTAGAGGCTCTCCAGCGCCGAAGAGAGTCAGTTTCGACTGCTCCTCTCTATTCGGTAACCGTACCGAAGCCCTCGGACCGAACTGTTCTCCCCGAGATAAGGAAAACGGGTTGTACGGCTATGTGAACGTCGTCACTGACGCTCCTGACCCTCGCCCCAAGCCAGGCTTGGTAGAAGTACCGAGCGCCACTGATAACTGGTCCGCTGACGAGGAAGAAGGAATCGTTCCCCTCGGCAAGCGAGTGATCGGATCGGTAGGGGGCGTGGAAGCTCTATCGTGGGGATTTATCGAGAACCTCCCGGCCGAACTTCTCATCGACTCCGGAACCGTAGCGTGCCTAGTGCATAGGCGGGTATTGAAGCGTCTCGGCTTAACTAACTCGCCTCTAATGCCCTACGTTGGCAGTCTGAACGGTGTGTCCGGGTCTGCGCTCGATATAGAAGGAGTAATCTACTTGCCGGTGACATTGGGCTCCGTCGAGAAGAGAATACCGTTTGCCGTTGTGCCTAAACTACATGTCGACGCAATCCTGGGCACCAACGCTCTCGAGGACTTTCGCGCCGTGGTGGACTTGGACGAGAATACAGTCACGCTAAAGGACACGAGAGAGGTGTTCCCTCTGGGGTCTCCTCGGGTGGAAGAGTCTTACCTGTCCCGCATCTCATCTACCATTCGACTCTGCCCTGGTGGACAAGCTCTAGTAGTTGCGGAGGTGCAATATCAACTGAGCGACGGGACCACCGTCCTCATAGAAGGGCTTTCTGCGCTGGATGACTCCATTAAAGTTGCTAGGACCCTGTGCACTGTGTATAACGACCTAGTGATCGTGGAAGTATGCAACCCCTCTATCGAGAACACCGTCGTCAAGAGAAGCACCCGATTGGCGAGTGTTACGGTAATCCCAGCGTCGGCGCTTCAGCAAGGAACCGCTGCGAGTGTAAAGCACGGAACCCGCCCTGCCCGGCGAGGCCCAGACTAGGGACCAAAGAGCTCAAGACCTGTGGATCCACTCGGTCATTAGCGCCTCTAATTCGACGACCGAAGTCGCTCAAGAATCCATACCAGGGGTGGCCAAAGTACTCAA
This sequence comes from Phytophthora infestans T30-4, assembly GCF_000142945.1. Taxonomy (NCBI): domain Eukaryota; phylum Oomycota; class Peronosporomycetes; order Peronosporales; family Peronosporaceae; genus Phytophthora; species Phytophthora infestans. Next base: position 8,576 of record NW_003303628.1, read on the forward strand.
GGAGGAGCTCTACGTCGACCTGGACGAGTCTAAATTGGGGAGCGAACAGAAGAGAATATTCACGGAGTTCCCCAACCGTTCAAGGACATGTTCGTCGAAACCTCGATGCGCCCCGGACGGACGAACCTGCTCGAGTTTTCTATTGATACTGGAGAGCACTCGCCTATAAAGCAGCCCCCTTACCGAGTGTCCAAGGCGGAAGGAGACGTGATGGAATCCGAGATACAAGAATACTTAAGGCAAGAACTCATACGACCCTCTTCTAGCCCTTGGGCGAGCCCGGTGCATATGATCCGCAAACCTGACGGCGGGATACGGCTCTGCATCGACTATCGAAGACTGAACGCTGTGACTATCAAGGACTGCTACCCGATGCCGCTCATCGATGACATTCTAGATGTACTCGGCAACGCTAAGCTGTTCTCCACGATGGACATCGCATCCGGCTACTGGAATGTTCCGATGGCTGCTGATAGCGTGGAGAAGACTGCCTTCACCTGCAAATATGGTCTCTTCGAGTGGCTCGTAATGCCGTTCGGACTGTGTAATGCCGTACCGGCCTTCGAACGACTGATGGAGACTGTGCTTGTTGACCTTAAGTGGCGGACTTGTCTAGTGTACCTCGACGACTGCGTGGTCTTCAGTGAAGACTTTCCTACCCACCTAGTACGACTAAAACAAGTCTTGGAACGGTTCCGGTCGGCGGGATTCAAGCTCAAGATGAAAAAGTGCAAGTGGGCACGCGACCAGGTAGCGTTTTTGGGTCACATCGTCACTCCGTCTAGCATATTGTCCAACCCCGAAAAGGTCAAGTCGGTGATGAACGTGCTCAGACCGCACGACTTGCACACTGTGAGGGCGTTCCTGGGTTTGACTAGTTACTTCAGGCGGTACATCCCGGGATACGCAGCCATATCGGCCCCAATCGAACGGCTTAAGATGAAAGGGGCCCGATTCTTCTGGAGCGACGACTGCGAGGCCGCTTTCCTGCAACTAAAGCGTAAGCTGGTGGAACCTCCCATCCTGGTGTATCCCGACTTTTCGAAGCGCTTCCTTCTATATGTGGACTCGTCTAAGCTCGCTGTAGGGGCGTGCTTGATGCAAACCGTGGAGGGGCGCGAGAGAGTCGTGGCCTATGCGAGCAAGCTACTAGTTGGCTCCGAGAAGAACTGGGTCCATAAGGAGGACGGTACGTCGGAGATCGAGTGCTGGGGTATCGTTTGGCCCACGCGCAAGTTCCGCTGCTACCTGGACCGTTGC
>NW_003303628.1:12085-15725 GCF_000142945.1 Phytophthora infestans T30-4
ACTTAAAAAGGAAGACGATGCCAGTACTCTTACTCTCCTCCAGTGAGGAATGGTTCTGGAATTGTACGAATCACTAACTTCTCGACGGCCTCTCGTTAGGCTGTTTTGTCGGACCTTTTAGCCGGCGAATTAGGAGCAGAGTGCTCTCCCGACGAGCTCGACTTCCGGAGTGCTGACGGGGACCGCGAGGCCGAGCGTCCCTTGGGAGGCACTGCCTTCTTCAAGGAAGACGCTGAACGCGACCGCTTACGCGTGCCGTCCCGCGACGCTGGAGCTGACGGAGGCGTCGGCGTTTTGCCGTCGGTTGGTTTGTCGGAGGTGACTTTACTCCCCTTCGCGTGCGAAGGTGATCTTGCTTTGTCCCGCCGGGACTCCCTACTTGCCTTGGTGACCGAAGACTTCGTCGGAGACTTCGACCGAGACGCAGGACGCTTCTCCGAACGTGACCGACGGGACTTCTTGCGCACTGGGGACTTCGATCGTGACCGTAAGGGAGAAACCGAGCGTTCTGGCGAAGCAGCGCGCGCTTTGAGTTTGCCTTTAGCGCGTGAAGATGAAGAGGACCGCTTGCGCGACGAACTTAATCGAGGCTTCTTCAGGGAGGTAAAACTGCGAGACGAAGAACGGGAAACGCTTCGCGCGCTCTTTCGCCCTCCGAGACTTGTGAGAGAGCTGTAGACGCTTGTTGGGAGGCTCGTCGTCCTCCGAACTCTCGTCGGAACTAGAAGAAACTACCACGAAGAGTTCCAACCTCCCCTGTCTGAAGAAGTTGCTAACGACGGAGTCTATAGTACTAACGTGAGAGATATACGCAGAGGAACCGTTCGCCGAGGACGACGAACGACAAGTCGGGGAGGATGTCCCGTACCCGGGAACGGAGGGGTCGTTCCAGGAGCTCTGCCTCCCGTCGGGATGACCCGAGACCCTGGAATCACTCCTCGCCCCGCCGTCCCGTCAGGGTGGTTCCCGTTGAACTCAACCTCGCACGTACCCTTGACCGAGCCCGTTAGGGTGGTACTATAAGGGGACCCCTGAACGCCGGAGTCTTGGCGTCGTGGACCCAAAAGCACCTCGCGACATCAAGCCCTTTCCCAGAGGCTCTCCGTTGTCCCACGAAGGCCGACAACAAACGAAGTGAATCCTTCCTTTTTTTATGTAGTGTAGTGTATGTAAGGTCGAGAAGGTGTTAGGCCTCTCTTCCGGTTAGCTCTCAGTCTTATATTTCCCTCCTTCTACTCAAGAGGAAGCCAAGCCAATCAACAAACTTTTATTTTTCAACTCTCTAGTGTTCCTATCTACCGTTCCTGCAGCCACTGAACAAGACCGTACTCCCTGAACAGCCGCGGACTACCCGACCCTTGAAGGAAGGGGAGGTATACGACATAAAGCATAAGGCTGTACCAACCAATGAATATTCTTGAGAGCTCCCAACCAACCACCCTTCTGAACAAACTAGTCGGTGCTGCTGTTACTTGGCTTTAATTCTCTTAATTAATACTTTACACAGTCATGAGTGCTGAGCGACGTAGCTATAGTATTAACGAGAAACTCGCTGTTCTAGCAGACTCGGATAGGCGTGAAAGGTCACGGCTTTGCTGCTCTTAGCAAGAAGCACAGCGTGGCGGTTTGAACCCACGCCGATCGCGTAGGAGGGTCAAGCCTAAACGACCAAGCCATATTCCAGGACCCACAGACTTGCTTCATCAAAGTCAAACAATTTGTTCGTTGTACAACACATAGGCTTTCTAAATGAATATAACACACAAGCAGCGTTGTATTCATTTACAGCACCTATGCCTTATATGCGGGGTAAGACGGTACGATTTTTAGCTTTGTTAATATTGTGCCTTTCCAAAGTTTTACCTTTGAAGGCTGGTCCTAAGCAAGGGTGGGTAGGGCTAAAGGTGGAGTTGAATTGCTAAGCCAGGCCAATAAATAATATAATATATGACCAATAACACTGTTTGATTTTGCCGACTATGATCCAATAAATTAAGGGCTGAATGGCCAAAAGTTGTCGGCCATTTACCCTTACGTAAGGTATCCACTTTTAAACAAAATACTGGTATTGTAACGGGGTAAGAGATACCGTCACTAGCTTACACTATAGTGCGGAGGAAGCTCGCAATAATAAAACCAAGTCTTAGGTTGATTTATTTAGGACCAGGGCGGCTACCCCTGGCCTCGTGTGAGCCACTCAAACACATGTCTTTATCTGATTGGTCAATAAGTGAGTCTGGCTCCTCACTATCAACCAATCAGATGATGACACCTTGGCACACGCTACCCGTGTGCCACTTTACCTACTTATGTAATAACTAAAGAAATATCTACCTACTTATGTAATTGGAGTTGGGCACCCTCCTCTCTAAGTTGCGCTTACGCAACATAAGCGCACGGAACACATTTGAAGAAAACTCGAAAACCCAACGGAGCGAAGATGGCCGAGGACAACACGACGCAGTCAACGGACGTTAGCACCAGCGCGACGCTGGTGACAGCAGCAAACATCGACACACTAACGGCGGCGGTAACCCAGACAGCCGAGACACCGGCGGAGCCGACAGTCACGAGGATCAGTGCCGGAAGCACGCGGTCGCGCGTGATGGACGACGCCCTGGTACCCTGGGACCTGTACGACCTGTCAGGAGCGGAGAATCCGGATACGCTCGACACTATGAAGAACCACTTTCGTCGCTTCCGCGCGACGCGGAAGAAATACATTGAAGGCGCTGATCGTGAGGGACTTCGTCGCTCCTGGTGTGCCTTCATCCGGCGATGGAACCGGATGTCGCGTGCTGGAGAAAGCTTTGTCGACTGGTTGGCGTATCGCGAGGAGATCCTCGCGGATCATTCGATTGGAGAGCTGCGCGTGAAGGTCTGCAACAACGCGTGGGATATGGATCGACTCTGCTTCCCGCCCCCCCATAGAAAGGAAGGGGGGGGGAGCCTGCGGGGGGGTTTTCTCACCGCGCCGCGATTCAAGGGCAAGGGGGGGAAAACTCCGCTGAACCGCCCTCCACCGAAAGGATCCGGAGTGATCGGAAAGTACGAGCACACCCTGTCCAGTATGGATCAGGCGGCTAATCGCGGCGGCTCACGCCGACGTTGCACGCGTCGGAGCGCGGCGTCGTTGTCGCCTCCTCGTGCGGGTCGTTCTCGTGGCCGTTCTCGATCTCGTTCACGGTCTCCGCGGGGTGACTCGCGGAATTCTTCTTCTCAAGTAGCATGGTCTCATACTCGTGGACCACGTCCGGAACGTCGCGGAGAAGGTTGGCGCGGGACTCCCACGTATCATTTTCTGGGGGATAACCGAGCCAACGTACCAAGTAGCGGCGCGCGGTCGGAACCGCGCGAGGAGCACGACTACGGACGTCTCGTTGAGCGTTCGAGCTAAGAGGATCCTCCTGGTCGGCGATACGGTCCGCAATCCAGTGCGAGTGGCCCACCGAGTTAATTATCGGGGGTGCCCCTTCACGATAAGGCGATAGTACGCCCCTGTACGTAAAGGTCGAGGTTTTGGAGGGAACGAAACGCGCGTTTGGACGCGGAGGTAGCCGCTCGACTGCGCGGAGGATCCTCCCCGGGGGTATGAGAAGATCCCTCGCAGCGTCGGACAGACGCATCGCGCTGAGGAGAG
>NW_003303628.1:34722-36597 GCF_000142945.1 Phytophthora infestans T30-4
TTCATTCTAGCTGCTTAATCGCCGCCTGGCTGTCCATCCTCATGGGCACTGGCTCCACTACCCGGAAATCCAGCTCACGCACCAGTTCTCGAAGTCCCAGCAGCTCGCGCCCCACCTGCGACGCTGACGTGAACTCGGCCTCCATCGTGGAGAGCGACACGCCGGTCTGCTTCTTGCAGATCCACGGCACCACAGCACCGTCCATCGTCACGACTCCTCCAGTCACCGACTTCCTGTCGCTCTTGTCGGCGGCGAAGTCTGCGTCGCTCCAGCTCTCCAAAGCCATCACGTCGTCCTTCCTCGTCGGCGCTTACATGATCAGCTTGACGCTTCGTCCCCTTCAGGTACCTTGCGACCCTCTTGGCCAGCTTCCAGTCACTCGTGGTCGGCTGGTGTGTCCTCCTCGTGGCCTTATGCACAGCGAAACTAATGTCGGGTCTTGTGCACCGTGCCATCCAAAGCAAACTTCCCACGAGCGACTGGAAACGGCGGATCGTTGGCTCACCCGGCGCACCCACCTTGGTCAACAACTGCGGCTCGTCAACCTCCGCCTCGTTGTGCTCCTCACCAACAGGAACCCGCACACTGTTCGCGTTTGCCAGCCCATGCTGCTCCAGAAGTTCTTCGATCGTCGCCTGCTGGTCCAGCGAGTTCCCCTCGCTGCTGTCCAGCTCCACGCGCATCCCCAAGAATTTCCTCACCTCGCCCAAGTCCTTCACGGACAACACACTCATGGAGCAGAAGAATTCGTCCACCAGACTCGGCTTGGACGCGGTGACCAGGAGATCATCCACGTACACGCCCACGAGCGTCATCTCGCCGTCCTCTCGCTTGTAGTATAGACACATGTCCGTCACGCACCGTGTGAACCCCGCCTCCTCCAGCTTCGCGTGCAGGAGTTGACTCCACAGCCTGCCTGCTTGGCGTAGGCCGTACAGCGACTTCCTCAAGCGTAGCGTCAGCTTACCTTTGACGCTCACTCCGAGCCTGCGCATCACCTCATCTCCGATCACCATTCCCTGTGGGATCTCCAGGTAGATCTCGAGATGCTGCTCCTTGTCGGCCTTCACGTACGCGTTGAGGATGTCCCCGTGCCTTGCCGGCACGCCCCAGCGACGAGCAAAAACCAGGATGACCTTCACCGTGCTCAGTTCCATGACCGCCGCGAACGTGAGCCCGAAGTCCACGCCAAAGATCTGCTCGTTGCCGCACGCAACGAGCCTGGCCTTGAACCTTTCTATGGCTCCGTCTGCATCAGTCTTGGTCTTGAATACCCACTTAGTGTGCTGTACGTGGCTGCCGATCGGTGGCACCACCACGACCCACACGCCGTTCTCCTCCAGCGCTTTGAGCTCCTCCGCGATGGCAACCAGCCATTTCCTCCAGAGCTTGCGCCTCTTTGCCTGCCGGTAGTTCTTCGGGTCGGGCTCCCGCACGCTGTTCACCACGTCCGCGGTCTGTTCCACCCGATCCTCATCAGCGCCTCCACTCGCCACCGCCTCAGCGGGCTTCCGCGTAGCCGAGCGCGTCTGATACCTATCCCGCGTCCAGCGAGATTTCTTCCCGCGACGCTTCGCCTTTTCCGTCGTCTTTGTCCTCGAAGTGTCTGTCTCCAAAGCGCCCGTGCCCTCCGACTCCTCGGAGTCCTCCAGGTGCACGCGCTTCAATTGCTCGTTCTGCACGTCCGACAACGTCTCGACGTTGCTCACATGCTGCGTCACTACTACTACCTTAACTCTCGGGAGATACACCCGGTAGGCCTTTAATCTCGTCGTTCTTTCTCACGATCATGGCCCGCCTTGCCCCTCTCACCCAGGGACTTGTTCTTTGGCGTCCACGTGCAACGTAACAGGGCGACTCGGAAACCACGATGTC
>NW_003303628.1:38934-62024 GCF_000142945.1 Phytophthora infestans T30-4
TTCTTCCGGCTTGCCTTGGACTTCGTCCGTGGCAACACCTATGAACCATTGCACCCATAACCTGTTAGACAGAGGTTATACTGTGAGAATGTAGAAGTGATATTTGCTCTGTTAACCATCTTCCTGTGGCAGCCACCCGTGCCACCTCTCCTGTGTGTCCGTATAGTCGGCGGCCGGACCGGTCTTTTCTACCGCCTTGAACCGCAGCTGCTCCAGCCGCACGGTCCAAATCCAGCAAGAACATCAGTTAAACTAGCCTGTCCATTGGAGGCCAAGCGCTCTAGTGGACAGAAGGATGAGCTGCTTGACCACATGTGACGTTCCACGTGGGATACGTGATGTGAACCTACATGACAGTGATAAAAATGATGAAAATCAAGAAAAATCTCGACCCATGCGTGAATTATTGTGTTTGTTGTATGCTCGGAGTACGATGTATTGTTCCACAGAGGTCATTTGCATTTTAAATTCGAATTTCATTGACAGTGGAGATACGATGGACGGTGTCAGTCCGCGGTTTATCACAGTGAATGCACAATGGGGAAATGTTGTCAGCCACAACGTACCCATGGAAATCACCCTAGCTACGAAAAAACCATGACTGGACCGACTAAGATTGCTCGACTCACATTTAGCTGGTTTGGAACATGTTCAGAACATGTTCCTATTGTTCAGAGCTGTTCGGAACTGTTCTGAACGTGTACCCATTCCAACCTGCAGTGTGCAAAATACATTACATAGTAAATATGCTGCTGAACCAGCGAGAAGAGGTTAGTAAAGAAAGCGTATAGCTGTATTGCGCTGCCTACCGCCTTTGAAGCACTAAACGTCACTGTACGCGTAACTACATACTTAAAAATGCATGACATTGTTGTGCTGTATAACCTCAATATCCATTCCATCCGCTTCGGGATAAGCTTGATATCTCGCTAGATCAAGTGTGTCGTCATCAAGAATGTCTCCGTTAATGTAGATGTATCCAAGTATGCCGACTTTTTTCACTAATAGACAATTTCTCTTCTTGTTGTGGATGTGGTCAAAGATACTGAAGACCCGTTCACTAGCTGCCGACAATGTTGGTATTGCGAAGACGATATCTGCTAGTAGTGAGAGCTTCTGAAACATATCATTTTCTTGAGCGTGAATAGACCACCAATGACGCGGATTGGCCCCAGCATATTGCGCTCTGGTCTCTCGAGTCCAGCGCTTCTTTTCACTAGCAAAGTTGTACAGATATTCATTGAACTGCGTCCAGGTAAGCTGAGAGCGCTAGAGCATTTAACCTCTGTCAGCGTAGTCGCACTTCCTTGATGTTTTTGGCTTCATCGCCATTAAAAAATAGTTTTGTGTCTGCGTTCAGATCCAAGAGGAACGCGATACCCATCTCGTCGGTGACAGTAGTTCCATCGGTACTGGGTTAGCGCTTTGAGCTGAGCACGAACCTCTGTCCGCTGCCACTCGGGAACCTCGTAGCTCTGCCGATATTGAATGTCCCCGCGTCCTCGACATCGACCTCGACCTGGTAGGCGTGGGGTATGGACCGCATTCTCGCGCTCAGCGTGTGCACGCGGGTGCCAGCTTCGTTTCCCTTTTGCTGGTTTCCTTTTGGCTCAATCGAACCCATGTACTTTGCGGTACCCGAAGTTGTAGAATAGAATCCATGCTTGAAGTAGTCAATAGTCTGATCGTTTTTCTTCCGAGGTGTCGCTGACCTCCGATTTGCACAGCAGGTCGCTTAGGTTTGTGAAGTGTCTCCACTTGTTTCTTGTTTTTCTTTTTCTTGGATGGGCTAGTCAGCCCTTCTGAATCAGTAAGTGCACGCGGCTTCACCCGTTCATTTACCCAATCAATATCAGGAGTCGCAGCTTTCAGCCATGGGATACCCAAAAGCAAATCCTGGTCCTCGGGTACATCAATGACGAGGAAGTCATGTTCGTGTACGGGCCGAAATTATCCATATATAACGCTACTAGTGCTGGTTTGGAGCAACCCTTGTTCAGAATGTTCCTTTTGCTCCAATTGATCAGAACGTTCAAACCGGTTCCATTTGTTCCTATTTGTTCCTATTCATTTAAGTTTGAAAACGTCGAAGCAATTTCGACGCATGTTACGAAAGCCGAAAAGCATTGAGTGTATCTTTGTTATTCGACCTAAACCTGAAAAAAAAATGGCGAAGCCCCCGAAGTCGCTGATATTGATGCATTTCGTAGTCAGCCGGTCTATCCTGTGCTTTTGAAGCACAAAGCTGTCTTCAAGCAGAAGCTCCCGTCGTGCCTGCCACCGCGTGAACATGGAGAACATGTGATGGACGTTGCCACTCAGGAGGCGATATTTCGCCGACAATGGAGACAGTCTCCAGTTCAAGAAAAAGTAATAATGGACTGGGCTCGTGAAATGCGTGGTGTTGGGCTGATTCGCCTCTCCAAATCACCTCTTGGAACGACCCCATTCTGCGTCAAAAAGCCTGTCGGCTGGAGAATAGTGGATGTTTATCGTGCTATGAGCTCGCACACAGTCCGAAGAACCCTTCCGATGCCAAGGAAAGATACTATCTTCGAAAAAATGCAAGGTTCCTATTGGTATTCGTGTATGGACTTGTTGAGTGGGTACTATCAATTCCGGATGAGAGACTGTGATATACTATATACAGCTTTCCAAACCCCGGATGGCACTTACGAATACCTAGTGTTACCGATGGGTCTCTTTCACGCCTTAGCCACCTTTAATGAAAGAATACGCCGTATCTTGTCGGACTTAAGTGATATCTGCTAGAGCTATTTCGACGATATCTATGTGTATACAAGATCGCAATCGTTGGACACCCATTTGAAGACGCTTGATCGCGTACTAACGAGGTTTGAAAAAAAATATTTTTACGTGAAGTTGAGCTTATGCGTTTTCTGTGTGGATGAAATCCCCTGCCTAGGAGATTATGTCGGGTGCAAAGGAGTGCAAATCGATCCTAAGAAAGTGAAAATACTTCGTGACTGGTCATTACCTCGTACTAGGAGCGAACTGCAGTCGTTCCTGGGTACTGCGAGCTACGTTCAGAGATTCTGTCGCGACTTCGCATCAGATACTGGGCCGTTGATCGATATACTAAAAGGCCCTGCAAAACGGACTATGAGTGATGAGCTACAATCTCACTTTCTGTTGCTGAAGGAGAAAATTAGCTCGACACCAGTGCTTGCTGTTCCCTTTTTTTCGAATCCTTTTGAGCTACGTATGGACGCGAGTGATCACGCCATCGGTGGGGTCCTTTTTTCGAAAGGAGTTCATAGGAGACAAAGTAGTCGAGAGACCAGTTGCATTCGGTGGTAGAAAGTATAAGAGCGCCGAGAAAAACTACTCTATTCGATAGAAGGAGCTATTGGCGATTCGTTTTGGTCTTCGATTATGGAGGGTCTATCTACTGGATAAACCATTCGTCGTTGAGACTGACCATCGCTCTCTGGAGACTATTTTCACTCGGAAAACAATTTCGCGACGAGTAGCTCGCTAGTACGATGAGCTTAGCGAGTACCCAATTAATTTTCGCTACATTAAAGGAGAATCAAACACGTTAGCCGACGGTATATCGCGCCGCCCTGATTTTGTGCGAGACACAAATACTTTGGCATCGATTACAGCTCGAAGACAAGTTCGAGAGCGACTTGAATAAGGCTTAGCGAGTCTGGTCAAAGAGGCATTGGATCGATGCGCTGACGACGAGTTCAGCGATGATCGATCTGCACTTAGGAGGTAATGCAACGCCCACACAACCTCGAGTTCGTCATTTCGAGCTCTATAGTCGACAAAACAAGCATATTTTCTACCAAGCGCCTAGCGACAAACATCCTCGACTCGTTTTACCTAATTTCCCTGCGATAATTGATTCGATGCTGTTCAAATTTCATGATGCCAAGTGTTACGGTCATCCTGGTGTCGAATGAACACTCCGTCTCGAGGAAAAAGACTACTTTTGGCGGAATATGGAGCGTTCTATTTGTCCGTATGTCGGATCGTGTGAAGTATGCCAGAGAGCCAAAGGACGAAATGCTAAAACCCCAGGTTTGTTGCGATCTTATTCGATTCCAGCTGCACGGTGGGCGCACCTGGCGATGGGTTTAATAGTAGCACTTCCTGAGACGACGACTGGTTATGATGCAATATTGGTTGTGATCGCTTGGCAAAGCGAGCCCATTTCCTATTAACAACTACAATAGCAACTACAATAGGGAGATAGCTGAGCTGTATCGAGACCGCGTGTATGTACTAGATAGGTTACCCGAAGAAATACTATCGGATCGTGACACGAAGTTTACGTCAGCGTTGTGGACGTCGCTGTGTAATATGATGGGTACCCGTCAGAATCTGACCATCGCGTTCCGTCAGCAAGCAAATGGTATTACTGAGCGTGTGAATCAGACTATCGAGAACTATTTACGCGCATTTAGGAACTTCACGAGTGATAACTGGGATAAATCTATCTTTCTCGCAGAGTTTGCGTACAATACGAGGTAGTAACCTTCAATAGGATTGTCTCCTTTTGAAGCGGACATTGGTTACATGCCTACAACCCCTGCCATGTCCAGGATGAGGGTACTGGTCGACCAATCACTCAACAACGATGAATACAAGCATGCTAACGAATTTGTAGCAAAAAGATATATTAGCTCGTATTCGACGGCAGCTTCAGGCTGCTCAAGACCGAATGAGCCAGTATTACGATTGCAGCCGACCAACACAAGAGTTCGCATCGCGTGCTGCTGTCTACAAACAACTAAGCTCCACGAAAAACAACTGGGACCAAGATGGATAGGTCCGTATCGTGTGGCGAAGCGGATTGGTCACGACTACTACCGCGTTGAACTACCAACTGGAGTGAAATTTTATCCGGTGTTCCATACCTCATTACCGAAGCCATACGTCACCGGTGACCGCCCAGATCAAGAGATTGCTAAGGTGTTATCGCCCGATGGTACCGATGGCGAGCATGTTGATGCCATTGTGGGGTATCGTCGAAAGCAGGGAAAGAAGGAGTATCACGTCAAATGGCTCGGCCAATCCAAAATGACCTGGGAGCCAGAAGAGAATTTGAAATACGTGCGAGCGAATTATTCGGTATCATCAGCACCAGCGACACAAAAAGAAACGACACAGCCGAACAAGATTACCGGGGTCTACTCTTGGAGGAGGGCATGTCACGGGTTTAATGATCAAAACGAACTCGGGGGCTCACGACGATGCAAGACGATAGGAGCAACATGCCTTAAGACAGTAATTGCCCGTGAAGCCCAAGATGAGCGTTGACGCTGAGGAAACGAGCATGGCCAATGCCATGCGTGCATTTTATTATGACTTAGTTTTACTAAAGGTACTAGTAGGGCGCTTACCGTTGGAGTGCTAACTAGCACGACGACTTGGAGCCCTCAGTTTTAAAAAAAAAACCAAAGGTGAAAATTTTACATTCGTACTGCTTTGGCCAAGCAGTGTGTGTCATTTCTCTGCGACCTCAGAGCACGTGAGATAGAGACCACACACTACACTAGCAAGTCTAACATGTACAGCAGGTGTAACAGCACAGCGAATACAGCATATTCAACAAGTACATCAACTCCGTCGTCATATACGACTCAACGCCTGCTTCCTCTTAAGTGCTACCAGCTCACAGCTTAGACTGAGCTCTCTACGAGTGAGCACAGCCTATTATTGCGACAAGTGCACTGGTACCTGATGTAGAGAAGATGGTACTTACTGCCCACATCGTCCACCACTCGCTGCTTGTATTCCTTCAGCTGAAATGTGCACATGGGGCCAGTCGCTACACAGAAGGGCTTTTTTATAGGGGCTGATGCACTCCGCAACCCAGACGACGATTGGCCACGTATACAGAGTAGACAGGAGAAACTCTCCGAGCTTGGATTCTGGATACTGAACTCCCTGCCGATTCGCGTAATCATAAAATCTGGCAGGGTATCGACTGATACCGGTGCCGAATTGGAGGTGCACGACTGTACCTCCATGTTTTCTCACCTAATATTAGCTGATACGATATTAAATTTTTCACAGATTGCGTAATCGGTTTTAATCCACTAATCATATGTCGTTAAAAATCGACTAGTCTAGGTGCGAAAATAGTCTCAGTTCAAAAGTAGTCTAGGTCAGACTATTTATTGTTTAGCCAAAATATTGAGATTCATAAATAGTCGGACCAACAAAATATTGAGATTCATAAATAGTCGGACCAACACACAGGTTCATAAATAGTCTGACCTGAGCCGTGTGGGTAAGAGTGCACATTTCCCGCTCCCTAACCTTGTAGCCTGTCGGTCTGTCTGTCTGTCCGTCCGTCTGTCAATCCGTCCGTCGCACTCCCTGTCTTCCTGCTTTGACCTGCCTTCCCGCATGGCTACACCCGGCCTGTCTTATACAGGTTTCTCCCATCCTACCGACCGCGCCTATCTTTCTGACTCGACTTAACTATGCCTAAAATACAAATATGGCCAAAAAGCGGACACAATTAACTCGCGCCCTGATTGGGCAATACCAGCCGACCTGCGACACTGACTGGATCTGTCGCACGATCAGACCGCCTCTCTCCCTCGCGATTGGTCGTAAGGTAAACATTTCTGCCGAGCACGAAACGCATCGATTGGTTGCAAACAGCCTGGCGAGCTGCGCAGATACTTGATTATTGCGCAAAACCTGTCGTATGTACTGCAAATCGGGCACACTAACCACTTTATTCTCTAAGAGCTCTGCACACTTCTCAAATAGAGATATTTATCATTATTAATGTAGACTTCACATACCAGTATTTTGTAAGAGCCCGGCGATGTTATTTTCCACACACTTTTCAAAGTAAAGACGATATTATTTTTTAATATTAAAGCAGGCTTCACGACCAGCGCTTTTTGTAGGGACTTTGCGAATTTATATCTTCTTTACTTCACCTGGCACGCACCACTGCCACCGTGCAATGAAGGCGCGCGGCTGCACGGACATTGCGCTATCTGCTCCCGTGCACCCCACCCGACGAATGCATGCGCGCACGATAGATAATTGTTTTTGTCAGTTTATATTGCATGTAATGAATGTATTTGTTTATTATTATTAATATAGCAAATAGAAAGTAATATTATAAAACATTTTGATATTTTGCCTAATAATAAATACCAGCCTTATAATACCGTGCTATTGGCTAATATTTTGACGCACGTAATTGGTAAAACAATTAAATTTTGTTAGCTTACTCACAATTTGCAGGTCCACGTGCAATGCATATATTGACCTGCTTCTGCTGAATCGGCAGCGGCTTACGACGGACCCAGGGGCGCGCTGCATCTGCTGTGGGAAGCTGCAGTACGGTTACGCGTTCCGTACGATTAGCGGCCGAGACATCGTGTGGCGCTGTGTAGCCTGCAAGAACGGCCCAAAAGCGGTTAAGTTCTGGGAGGAAAAGCCTCAACCACCTAATTCGGCCGAAGTGCGCCGCCAGGAAAGCCTGCCACACGGCGAGAAGGTGATGGGCCCTGACTGGTACCTCAAGAAGAAAAATAGACACAGCCACCCTCGCAAGCTGACCGCCCGAAACGTCAGGTACATTGAGCAAAAGAAGCAGCAGAAGAGCAAGTAATTGGTAAGTATACCCTTTATGGCCTCCATGTTTCTACCTATCTTTGTATTTAGTATATTGGCTACAGTGCGAGCCTTGGAGCCGATTAGACGGAAAACTGTCTATGATGCTGCCAATTGTGTTGATGCACCTACAGAGCGTAGCGCGCTTAAAAAAATAATTAGACATGGAATCAACTGTGCACCGCTGCAAGTTGGTGGCTCCTATCCGCATACGCGTTACCGTAGATAAAAATACACTTGCTCACTTGGCACACGCAAACCCATGCTATCTGTACCACCAACTCTAACAGTTTATATTTCACTAATGTGCGCTCACGAATGTAAGCTTCAGTATTGAGTGAGCACTATGCGCGATGAATATGCTGCTGTCTACATGGACACAAGCACGTCTATGGTAGTGTTGACCATACAGGTGTCGTCGCAAGTCGATGTGCCTGTACGCAGTACTGTATTTTAGTTTCCTGTGTATAATGATCGAGACGAGAGTCCGGTTGAGTCGCGAATGATTATAAGATGTACCCGCCGCGCGCATATTTTGCGCTGACTACTACCTACATACGCGCGGTCAGCTTGCCTGTAGCACCGCGGTTATGACCTACGTCCAGTAAGTGGCGCGCTTGGGCATATAGACTGATCCATCAGAAGCGTAGGCGCAGAAAGCTAGCACCACGATGCAAAAGTACCGATAAGAAAACAGGGACCCCATGCATAGGTTGGGTATCACGAGCGCGTGGCAAATACACTCATTAACGACCTCGCGCTATATGCACGGACACATCAAATAGCACGCCGAGCTGGTAAGTAGGCAGCGAAAGTACTCCATCTAATGTACACGAACTATTATTCAATTCAAGTCTAACCATCACTAGGATCTGATACTCTGCCTACAGCCATATATCTTCGTATGTTGCAGCCGGTCTAAAGAATGTGCACGCAGTGGTGCCTCTTCGTCCGATCTGGACGAGGCCTTTTGTCGTACATATCGGACCCAGTATAATGTCAGTCGGAAAGGATTTATGCCACTCTGTCAGTCAGTAGAAATACAAATAAGTCAGAAAGTACGTCAGCTATGCAAGTAAGATAAATGCATGCGGAAGATAGTGAAAATACCCTTCAGTAACATCACAAACAGCTCAGCAGAATAATTTCAAAGCATAATATTGATGTTTGTGGCGACCATCGGCAAAAACTACCTATCCTAAAAGATACTTCGCGCGCGGAGCTGATTAACATTGCTCTATTAGACCGTCGCAATCGATGATATGTGTCGACTGCCTCACGGCGATGACGTGCAGATGGGTAATATGTTTGAGTAGGCGTATTTTCTCCAGCTACACTGGGATTCCTCACCGATCTACGCATATTTCGTAGCATCATTGATACTGACCCGTCTTCCGTACAGCATATATTAGCTTTGCAACCACGCGCGCCTCCGATTCGTGTCATTTTGGGAGCAATGCGCTCAAACGAGATTATAGACAAAACCTTCCCGGGTAAGATGGTGCTCTCTTGCAGATCACGTTAAACCCTGGTCGTGTCTACCATAACATGTGACAAATAAGGATACTGTGTGCGGTGTGGTTTTGGAACGTAAGATAAGTAGATCACAGTATACATATATTATATGTATCTTCGCTTTGAAACTCTAGGCCCACCGCAGCGCAGCGGAGGTAGTCGGCCCTCTCTACACCAACCAACCATGCCCTAGCGTCCGCGGAGCGGACGCCCAGACCGCTAGTTTCCCGCCACCTAAACTTAAAGCGTGTCTGTCCGTCCGTCCGTCCGTCTGTCAATCAGTCCGTCGCTTTCCTCTCTTGCTGCTTTTGCCTGCCTTTTCGCATGGCTACAACCGGCCTTTGTAATACATTTTCTTCCCATCCTACCGACCGCGCCTATCTTTCTGACTCGACTTAACTATGCCTAAATTACAAATATGGCCAAAAAGCGTGACACAATTAACTCGCGCCCTGATTGGTCAATACCTGCTGACCTGCGACACTGACTGGATCTGTCGCACGATCAGACCGTCTCTCGCCCTCGGGATTGGACGTAAGGTAAACATTTCTGCCGAGCACGAAACGCATCGATTGGTTGCAAACAGCTAGGCGAGTGCGCAGATACTTGATTATTGCGCAAACCCTGTCGTATGTACTGCAAATCGGGCACAGTAACCACTTTATTTTCTAAGAGCTCTGCACACTTCTCAAATAGAGATATTTACTATTATTAATGTAGACTTCACAGACCAGTATTTTGTAAGAGATCTGGGATGTTATTTTCCACACACTTTTCAAAGTAAAGACGATATTAATAGTATTCTTAGAATAAGCTTCACAGGCCGCATTTGTAAGAGCTCGGCGATGCTATTTTCCACACACTTTCTAAAGTAGTGACGATAGTATTTTTTTAAATTAAAGTAGGCTTCACGACCAGCGCTTTTTGTAGGGACTTTGTGATATATATCTTTTATACTTCACTGACACTCACCACTGCCACCGTGCAATGAAGGCGCGCAGCTGCACGGTCATTGCGCTATCTGCTCCCGTGCACTGCACCCGACTAATGCATGCGCGCACGATAGATAATTGTTTTAACTAATTTATATTGCATGTAAAGTATGTATTTGTTTATAAATCTGATAATATTAATATGAAAGCAAAGCCAAATAGTAATAGTATAAAACATTTTAATATTTTGCCTAATGAATAAATTCCGCCCTTACAGTACCGTGCTATTGGCTAATATTTGGACGCACGTAATTGGTTAGAGCAATATATTTTGCTAACTTACTCACAGTTGTGGGCCCTACGTGCAAGCAATGTGAGGCGAAGATTGACCCGTTTCTGCTGAACCCACAGCGGTCTACGACGGATGCCCGGGCGCGCTGCGTCTGCTGCGGGAAGCTGCAGTACGACTACGCATTCCGTACAATCAGCGGGCGGGACATCGTGCGGCGCTGTATAGCCTGCGAGAACGGTCCAAAAGCGGTTCAGTTCTGGGAGAAAACGCCCCCACCACCGGATTCGGCTGAAGTGCGCCGCCAGGAAAACCTGGGAAATGTGAAGAAGACGATGGGTCCTGACTGGTACCCCAAGAAGAAAAAGAGGCGCAGCCGTCCTCGCTAGCTGACCACCCGAAACGCCAAGTACATCGAACGAAACAAGCAGCAGAAGAGCAAGTAATGCGTAAATATACCCGTTTAGGCCCCCATTTTCCTACCTTTATTTGTATTAAGTATACTGGCTGACGGTGCGAGGCTTGGAGCCGCACATACGGTAAGCTGACAATGGTGCTGCCAATAGTGCTGACACACCTACAGAGCGTAGCGCGTTTCATAAATAATAAGCGCATAATATCTATTGCGTACCCTTGCAAGCTGGCCGTCCCTATCTGCATACGCGCTACCGTAGATAAAAATACACTTGCTCGCTTGGCACACGCAAACCCATGCTATCTGTACCACCAACCCTCACAGTTTATATTTCACTAATGTGCGTTCACGAATGTAAACTTCAGTATTGAGTGAGCACTATGCGCGATGAATAAGCTGCTGTCTACATGGACACAGCCACGTATGCGGTAGTGATGACCATACAAGCGCCATCGCAAGGAGATGTGTCTGTACGCAGTACTTTACTTTAGCGCCCTGTCCATAATGGTCGAGATAAGAGCTCGGTTGAGTCGCGGGTGGCTATAATGTGTACCTGCCGCGCGCGTATATATTGTTTTTACTACTGCTAACAGAAGCCTGGTCAGCCGGCCTGTATCAGGCTACGACCTGTGCCTAATTAGCGACGCGCTTTATCATATAGACGGATGCACAATAGGCGTCAGTACTGTAAGCTAGCACGACAATGCGAAAGTACCGGGATTGCAGCAGTGACCCAATACGTGGGTGTTGGTTATCACGACCACACCATCCGCAACATTGCGTAATAAACACGGACATATCCAATAGCACGCTGGGCTGTTAGCTAGACACTGAAAGTTCTTTACCTAATGTAAATGATCTACTTTTCGATTCAAGTCTAAGATATCTATGATCTGATAACTTGTCTACAGCCATGTGGCTTCGTATGTTCGTCATACATATTGGAACCAGTAAATGCCAATCTTGGAATGGACCTACGCCACTCAGTCAGGCAGTAGCTACGCAAATCAGTCAGTAAGTAAGTCAGCTATACAAGTAAGATCAATACATGCGAAGGATAGTGGAAATACCCTTCGGTAATATCATAAAGAGCTCAGCGGAACGATTTTGAGGCATAGTATTTGTGTCGGTGGCGACCATCGAAAAAAACTACCCGTCCTAAAAGATACTTCGTGCGAGGCGATGGCTAGACCTTTCTCTAATAGACCATTGCAATCAAAGATATGGTGTCGACTGCCGCACGGCGATGACATGCGGATGGTAATATGTTTGAGCAGGCGTATTTACTCCAGCTACACTGAGATGCCTCACCTATCTATGCCAATTTGGGGTCATCATTGGTACTGACCCGTCTCCGCACAGCATATCTTACATTTGCTACCACGCGCACCTCCGATTCGTGTCATTTTGGGAGTTATACGCTCAAATGGGATTGTAGACAAAACCTTCCCGGGTAAGATGGTGCTCATCTTGCAGATCACATTAAACCCGGGTCAAGTCTCCCATAACATGTGAGCACTAAGCATATTATGTGTAGTGAGGTTTTGGAACGTAACATAAGTAGATCACAGTATTCATATATTATGTGAAGCTTCACTCTAAATAGAAACTCTAAGCCCACCGCAGCGCAGCGGAGATGGTAAACGCACACTACACCAACCAACCATGCCCTAGCGTCCGCGGAGCGGGCGCCCAGAGCGCTAGTCTCTCCGCTTCTAAACTTCTAGCCCTGTCGGTCTGTCTGTCTGTGCGGTCCGGTCGGTCTGGTCATTCGGGCCGTCGCACTCCCTGCCTTCTCGCTTTGGACCTGCCTTTTCGCATGACTACACTTGGCCTGTCTAATACATTTACGTCTCTTCTTACCGACCGCGCCTATCTTTCTGACTCGACCTAACTATGCCAAAATTACAAATATATCCAAAAGCGTGACATAATTAACTCGCGCCCTGATTGGGGAATACCTGCCGACCTGCGACACTGACTGGATCTGTCGCACGATCAGACTGCCTCTCGCTCTCGCGATTGGTCGCAAGGTATACATTTCTGCCGAGCACGAAACGCATCGATTGGTTGCAAACAGCCAGGCGAGCTGCGCAGATACTTGATTACTGACATTTAGCTACGCAAAACCTGTCGAAAGTACTGCAAATCGGGCACAGTAACCATATATTTTCTAAGAGATCTGCAAATAGAGATATTTATTATTATTAGTGTAGACTTCACAGACCGGTATCTGTAAGAGCTCTGCGATGTTATTTCCCACACACTTTAAACGACGATATTAATAGTATAAGCCTCCACAGGCACGCATTGTCAGAGCTGAGGGATGCTATTTTCCCCACAATTTTCTAAGTAGAGCCGATAGTATTTTAAATATTAAAGTAGACTTCACGACCAGCGCTTTTTGTAGCGACTTTGCGAATATATATATATATTTTACTTCACCTGGCACTCACCACTGCCACCGTGCAACGAAGGCACGCGGCTGCACGGTCATTGCGCTATCTGCTCCCGTGCACCGCACTCGACGAATGCATGCGCGCACGATAGATAATTGTTTTAGTCAATTTACATTGCATGTAAAGTATGTATTTGTTTGGAAATCTAATAATATTATATTAAAGATAAGCCCAATATTAATAATATAAAACATTTTACTATTTAGCTCAATAATAAATATCAGCCTTTTATTACCGTGCTATTGGCTAATATTTGGGCGAAAGTAATTTGCTAAAACAATATATTTTGCTAACATACTCACAGCTTGCAAAATGGTGGGCCCCACGTGCAAGCAATGCAAGGCGAAGATTGACCCGCTTCTGCTGAACCCGCAACGGTCTACGACGGATGCCCGGCCGCGCTGCGTCTGCTGCGGGAAGCTGCAGTACGGCTACGCGTTCCGTACAATCAGCGGGCGGGACATCGTGCGGCGCTGTATTGCCTGCGAGAACGGCCCAAAAGCGGCTGAGTTTTGGGAGGAGCCCCCCCCCCACCTGATTCGGCCGAAGTGCGCCGCCAGGAAAGCCTGGCGAACGTCAAGAAGGCGATGGGTCCTGACTGGTACCCCAAGAAGAAAAAGAGGCACAGCCGCCCTCGCAAGCTGACCGCCCGAAACGTCAGGTACATTGATTAAAAGAAGCAGCAGAAGAGCAAGTAATTGGTAAGTATACCCTTTTAGCCCCTTACCCCGCATAGGTTTGTATACTGGCTGACGGTGCAAGGCTTGGGGTCGCACATACTGTAAGCTGACTGTGGCGCTACCAAGCGTGTTGACGCGCCTATAGAGCGTAGCGCGCTTCAAAATATAATAAGACATGGAATCAACTGTAAGTTGGTGGTTCCTATCCGCATACGCGTCACCGTAGATGGCACGTACACTCGCTCACGTGGGCACACGCAAAACCATGCTATCTGTACCACCAACCCTAACAGTTTATATTTCACTAATGTGCGCTCACGAGTGTAAGCTTCAGTATAGAGTGAGCACTATGCACCGACCAATAAGTTGCTGTCGACATAGACACAAGCACGTCTATGGTAGTGTTGACCATACAGGTGTCGTCGCAAGTCGATGTGCCTGTACGCAGTACTGTATTTTAGTTTCCTGTGTATAATGGTCGAGACGAGAGTCCGGTTGAGTCGCGAATGATTATAAGATGTACCCGCCGCGCGCATATTTCGCGCTGACTACTACCTACATACGCGCGGTCAGCTTGCCTGTATCACCGCGGTTATGACCTACGTCCAGTTAGTGGCGCGCTTAAGTGATCCATCAGAAGCGTAGGCGCAGAAAGCTAGCACCACGATGCAAAAGTACCGATAAAGAAACAGTGACCCCATGCATAGGTTGAGCTATCACGAGCGCGTGGCAAATACACTCATTAACGACCTTGCGATATATGCACGGACACATCAAATAGCACGCCGAGCTGATAAGTAGGCAGGAAAAGTACCTCATATAATGTACATGAGCGACGATTCGAATCAAGTCTAAGCATCACTACGATCTGATACTCTGCCTACAGCCATATATCTTCGTATGTTTGTCGTATATATCGGACCCAGTATAATGTCAGTTGGAAAGGATTTACGCCACTTTGTCAGTCAGTAGCTATGCCAATAAGTCAGAAAGTACGTCAGCTATGCAAGTAAGATAAATTCATGCGGAAGATAGTGGAAATACCCTTCAGTAACATCACAAACAGCTCAGCAGAATAATTTCAAAGCATAATATTGATGTTTGTGGCGACCATCGGCATATACTACCTATCCTAAAAGATACTTCGCGCGAGGAGCTGATTAAAATTGCTCTATTAGACCGTCGCAATCGATGATATGTGTCGACTGCCTCACGGCGATGACGTGCAGATGGGTAATATGTTTGAGTAGGCACTTTTACTCCAGCTACACTGGGATTCCTCACCGATCTACGCATATTTCGTAGCATCATTGATACTGACCCGTCTTCCGTACAGCATATATTAGCGTTGCAACCACGCGCGCCTCCGATTCGTGACATTTTGGGAGCTATGCGCTTAAATGAGATTATAGACAAAACCCTCCCGGCTAAGATGGTGCTCATCTTGCAGATCACGATAAACCCTGGTCATGTCTACCATAACATGTGAACACTATAGATACTGTGTGCGGTGTTGTTTTGGAACGTAGCATAAGTAGATCACAGCATACTTATATTATATGTAGCTGTGGTCCAAGTAGAAATTCTAAGCCCACCGCAGCGCAGCGGAGGTGGTCGCCCCTCTCTACACCAACCAACCATGCCCTAGCGTCCGCGGAGCGGGCGCCCAGAGCGCTAGTCTCCCCGCTTCTAACCTTGTAACCTGTCGGTCTGTCCGTCCGTCAGTCCGTCGCATTCCCCGTCTTGCTGCTTTTTCCTGCCTTTTCGCATGGCTACAGCCGGCCTGGCTAATACAGTTTCGTCCCATCTTACCGACCGCGCCTACCTTTCTGACTCGACCTAACTATGCCAAAATTACAAATATATCCAAAAGCGTTACACAATTAACTTGCGCCCTGATTGGGCAATACCGACCGAGCTGCGACACTGACTGGATCTGTCGCACGATCAGACCGTCTATCGCCCTCGCGATTGGACGTAATGTAAACATTTCTGCCGAGCACGAAACGCACCGATTGGATGCAAACGGCCAGGCGAGCTGCGCAGATACTTGATTATTGCGCAAAACCTGTCGTATGTACTGCAAATCGGGCACAGTAACCACTTTATTTTCTAAGAGCTCTGCACCCTTCTAAAATAGAGATGTTTATTTTTATTAATGTAGACTTCACAGACCAGTATTTTGTAAGAGCTCTGGGATGTTATTTTCCACACACTTTTCAAAGTAATGACGATATTAATAGCATTAATATTATTAGTAAAAAGGCTCACAGGCTGCATTTTGTAAGGGCTCGGCGATGCTATTTTCCACACATTTTCTAAAGTAGAGACGATAGTATTTTTAATATTAAAGTAGGCTTCACGACCATCGCTTTTTGTAGGGACTCTGCGAATATATATATATTTTACTCCACCTGGCACTGACCACTGCCATCGTGCAACGAAGGCACGCGGCTGCACGGTCATTGCGCTATCTGCTCCCGTGCACCGCCCCCGATGAATGCATGCGCGCACGATAGATAATTGTTTTAGGCAATTTATATTGCATGTAAAGTATGTTTTTGTTTGGGAATCTGATAATAATATATTATAGCAAAGCCAAAACGTTAGTATCAACTTTTTAATATGTTTCTAAATAATAAATACCAGCCTTATATTTCCAAGCTATTTGGACGCAAGTAATTGGTTTAAATAATATAAATTGCTTACTTACTCACAGTTTGTAAAATGGTGAGCCCTACGTGCAAGCAATGCGAGGCGAAGATTGACCCGCTTCTGCTGAACCCGCAGCGGTCTACGACGGATGCCCGGGCGCGCTGCGTCGGCTGCGGGAAGCTGTAGTACGGCTACACGTTCCGCACAATCAGCGGACGGGGCAGCGTGCGACATTGTATTGCCTGCAAGAACGGCCCAAAAGCGGTTAAGTTCTGGAAGGAAAAGCTTCCACCACCTGATTCGGCCGAAGTGCGCCGCCAGGAAAGCCTGGTATCGTTAAGAAGGCGATACGTCCTGACTGGTATCCCAAGAAGAAAACGAGGCGCAGCCGCCCTCGCAAGCTGACCGCCCAAAACGCCAAGTACATCGAGCAAAAGAAGCAGCAGAAGAGCAAGTAATTGGTAAATATACCCTTTATGGCCTCCATGTTTCTACCTATCTTTGTATTTAGTATATTGGCTACAGTGCGAGCCTTGGAGCCGATTAGACGGAAAACTGTCTATGATGCTGCCAATTGTGTTGATGCACCTACAGAGCGTAGCGCGCTTAAAAAAATAATTAGACATGGAATCAACTGTGCACCGCTGCAAGTTGGTGGCTCCTATCCGCATACGCGTTACCGTAGATAAAAATACACTTGCTCACTTGGCACACGCAAACCCATGCTATCTGTACCACCAACCCTAACAGTTTATATTTCACTAATGTGCGCTCACGAATGTAAGCTTCAGTATTGAGTGAGCACTATGCACCGACCAATAAGTTGCTGTCGACATAGACACAAGCACGTCTATGGTAGTGTTGACCATACAGGTGTCGTCGCAAGTCGATGTGCCTGTACGCAGTACTGTATTTTAGTTTCCTGTGTATAATGGTCGAGACGAGAGTCCGGTTGAGTCGCGAATGATCATAAGATGTACCCGCCGCGCGCATATTTCGCGTTGACTACTACCTACATACGCGCGGTCAGCTTGCCTGTATCACCGCGGTTATGACCTACGTCCAGTTAGTGGCGCGCTTGGGCATATAGACTGATCCATCAGAAGTGTAGGCGCAGAAAGCTAGCACCACGATGCAAAAGTACGATAAAGAAACAGTGACCCCATGCATAGGTTGAACTATCACGAGCGCGTGGCAAATACACTCATTAACGACCTTGCGATATATGCACGGACACATCAAATAGCACGCCGAGCGGATAAGTAGGCAGCGAAAGTACTCCATCTAGTGTACATGAACTATTATTCAAATCAAGTCTAAGCCTCACTACGATTAGATACTCTGCCTACAGCCATATATCTTCGTATGTTTGTCGTACATATCGGACCCAGTATAATGTCAGTCGGAAAGGATTTACGCCACTTTGTCAGTCAGTAGCTATGCCAATAAGTCAGAAAGTACGTCAGCTATGCAAGTAAGATAAATTCATGCGGAAGATAGTGGAAATACCCTTCAGTAACATCACAAAACAGCTCAGCAGAATAATTTTCAAGCATAATATTAATGTTTGTTGGCGACCATCGGCAAAAACTACCTATCCTCAAGATACTTCGCGCGGAAGAAGTTGATTAAAATTGCTCTATTAGCCCGTCGCAATCGATGATATGTGTCGACTGCCTCACGGCGATGACGTGACATATGGTATTATGTTTGAAGTAGGCACTTTTACGCCAGCTACACTGGGATTCCTCACCCGATCTACGCATATTTTCGTAGCATCATGGATACTGACCCGTCTTCTGAACAGCATATATTACATTTGCAACCCACGCGCGCCTCCGATTCGTGACATTTTGGGAGCTATGCGCTTAAATGAGACTATAGACGAAACCTCCCGGGTAAGATGGTGCTCATCTTGCAGATCACGTTAAACCCTGGTCATGTCTACCATAATATGTGAGCACTCAGAATATTGTGTGCGGTGTTGTTTTGGAACGTAGCATAAGTAGATCACAGCATACTTATATTATATGTAGCTGTGGTCCAAGTAGAAATTCTAAGCCCACCGCAGCGCAGCGGAGGTGGTCGCCCCTCTCTACACCAACCAACCATGCCCTAGCGTCCGCGGAGCGGACGCCCAGAGCGCTAGTCTCCCCGCTTCTAACCTTGTAACCTGTCGGTCTGTCCGTCCGTCAGTCCGTCGCATTCCCCGTCTTGCTGCTTTTTCCTGCCTTTTCGCATGGCTACACTCGGCCTGTCTTATACAGTTTCCTCCTATCCTACCGACCGCGCCTACCTTTCTGACTCGACCTAACTATTCCAAAATTACAAATATATCCAAAAGCGTGACACAATTAACTCGCGCCCTGATTGGGCAATACCGACCGACCTGCGACACTGACTGGATCTGTCGCACGATCAGACCGTCTGTCGCCCTCGCGATTGGACGTAAGGTAAACATTTCTGCCGAGCACGAAACGCATCGATTGGATGCAAACGGCCAGGCGAGCTGCGCAGATACTGCAAATCGGGCACAGTAACCACTTTATTTTCTAAGAGCTCTGCACACTTCTCAAATAGAGATATTTATCATTATTAATGTAGACTTCACAGACCAGTATTTTGTAAGAGCTCTGGGATGTTATTTTCCACACACTTTTCAAAGTAAAGACGATATTAATACTATAATTTTTTTTAATATAAGCTTCACAGGCCGCATTGGTAAGAGCTCGGCGATGCTATTTTCCACAGACTTTCAAAAGTAGAGACGATAGTATTTTTAATACTAAAGTAGGCTTCACAAACAGCGCTAGGGACTTTGCAAAATATATCTTTTTTACTTCACTTGGCGCTTACCACTGCCACCGTGCAATGAAGGCGCGCGGCTGCACGGGCATTTCCCTATCTGCTCCCGTGCACCACACCTGATGAATGCATGCGCGCACGGTACATAGCCTTTAGTCACTTTTATTGCATGTAAAGTATGTATTTGTTTAAAAAGCTGATAGTATTACTATTAAAGCAACCAAGTAATATTTAAAACATTTTAATATGTTGCTTAATAATAAATACCAGCCTTACATTACCGTGCTATTGGCTAATGTTTGGACGCAAATAAGTTTTGCTAACTTACTCACAGTTTGCAAAATGGTGGGCCCTGTGTGCAAGCAATGCGAGGCGAAGATTGACCCGCTTCTGCTCAGCCCGCAGCGGTCTACGACGGACCTTCGAGCGCGCTGCGTCTGCTGCGGTACGGCTACGCATTTCGTACAATCAGCGGGCGGGACATCGTGCGGCGCTGTATTGCCTGCGAGAACGGCCCCAAAAGCGGTTGAGTAATGGGAGGAAAAGCCCCCACCACCTGATTCGGCCGAAGTGCGCCGCCAGGAAAGCCTGGCGAACGTCAAGAAGGCGATGGGTCCTGACTGGTACCCCAAGAAGAAAAAGAGGCGCAGCCGCCCTCGCAAGCTGACCGCCCGAAACGCCAATTACATCGAGCAAAAGAAGCAGCAGAAGAGCAAGTAATTTGGATAATATATCCTTATTGCCCCCGTTACCCCGCTTATCTTTGTATTTTGTATACTGGCGGGCGGCGCGAGGCTTGGGGCCGCACATATGGTAAACTAACTGTGGTGCTGCCAATTGTGTTGACGCATCTACGGAGTGTAGCGCGTTTCATATAATAATTAGCGCATGGTATCTACTGTGTACCCTTGCGAGCTGGCCGTTCCTATCTGCATACGCGTTACCGTAGATGGAAAGAGCACTTGCTCACTTGGCACACGCAAACCCATGCTATATGTACCACCAACCCTCACAGTTTATATTTCACTAATGTGCGCTCACGAATGTAAGCTTCAGTATCGAGTAAGCACTATGCGCGATGAATAAGCTGCTGTCTACATGGACACAACCACGTATGCGGTAGTGATGACCATACAAGCGGCCATCGCAAGGAGATGTGTCTGTACGCAGTACTTTACTTTAGCGCCCTGTCCATAATGGCCGAAATAAGAGCTCGGTTGAGTCACGGATGGCTATAATGTGTACCCGCCGCGCGCGTATATATTGCTTTGAATACTGCTAACAAACGCCTGTTCAGCTTGCCTGTATCACCGCGGGTATGACCTGTGCCCGAATAGTGACGTGCTGGATCATATAGACGGATACATCATAATCGTAGGTACAGTAGGCTAGCACAACGATACAAAAGTACCGAGATCGCAGCAGTAACCCAGTGCATGGGTGCTGGCTATCACGACAACACCCATTGGCGGCATTGCGGGATATGCACGGACACATCAAATAGCACGCCGAGCTGATAAGTAGGCAGCGAAAGTACTCCATCTAATGTACATGAACTATTATTCAATTCAAGCCTAACCATCACTACGATCTGATACTCTGCCTACAGCCATATATCTTCGTATGTTGCAGCCCGTCAAAAGAATGTGCACGCAGTGGTGCCTCTTCGTCCGATGTGGACGAGGCCTTTTGTCGTACATATCGGACCCAGTATAATGTCAGTCGGAAAGGATTTACGCCACTCTGTCAGTCAGAAGCTATACAAATAAAGCAGAAAGTACGTCAGCTATGCAAGTAAGATAAATTCATGCGGAAGATAGTGGAAATACCCTTCAGTAACATCACAAAAGCTCAGCAGAATAATTTGAAAGCATAATATTGATGTTTGTGGCGACCATCGGCAAAAACTACCTATCCTAAAAGATACTTCGCGCAAGGAGCTGACTAAACCTTTCTTTAATAGACCGTCGCAATCAATGATATGGTGTCGACTGCCTCACGGCGATGACGTGACAGATGATATTATGTTTGAGTAGACGTAATTACTCCAACTAAACTGGTATTCCTCACCGGTCTATGCCAATGTGGATCATCACTGATACTGACATGTCTTCTGAACACCATTTGTTAGCTTTGCATCGGGCACGCCTCCGATTCGTGTCATTTTGGGAGCTATGCGCTCAAATGCGATTATAGACAAAACCTTCACGGGTAAGATGGTGCTCATCTTGCAGATCACGTTAAACCCTGGTCATGTCTACAATAACATGTGAGCACTAAGGATACTGTGTGCGGTGCTGTTTTGGAGCATAATATACGTAGATCACAGTATACATGTACTATATGTTGCTTCGCTTTGAGTAGAAATTCTAAGCCCACCGCAGCGCAGCGGAGGTGGTCGGCCCTCTCTACACCAACCAACCATGCCCTAGCGTCCGCGGAGCGGGCGCCCAGAGCGCTAGTCTCCCCGCTTCTAACCTTGTAGCCTGTCGGTCTGTCTGTCTGTCCGTCCGTCTGTCAATCCGTCCGTCGCACTCCCTGTCTTCCTGCTTTGACCTGCCTTTCCGCATGGCTACACCCGGCCTGTCTTATACAGGTTTCTCCCATCCTACCGACCGCGCCTATCTTTCTGACTCGACTTAACTATGCCTAAATTACATTATGACCAAAAAGCGTGACTCATTTACTCGCGCCCTGATTGGGGCAATAGCTGCCCCACCTGCGACACTGACTGGGATCTGTCGAACGATCAGACCTTCTCTCTCCCTCGCGAATGGAAGTAAGGGAAAACTTTTCTGCCGAGCACAAACGCATCGATTGGGTGCAAACAGCCAGGCGAGCTGCGTAGATGATTGATTATTGACGTTAGCTCGCAAAATCTGTCGTATGTACGGGCACAGTAACACCTTTTTTTTCTAAGAGCTCTGGCAATAGAGATATGTATTATTATTAGTGGGAGACTTCACAGACCAGTATTTTGTGGGAACTCGGGCGATGCTAATTTTCCACTGCCTGTCTTAAAGTAGAGACGATAGTATTTTTAATATTAAAGTAGACTTCACGACCAGCGCTTTTGTAGAGACTTTGTGATATATATCTTTTATACTCACTGACACTCACCACTGCCACCGTGCAATGAAGGCGCGCAGCTGCACGGGCATTTCGCTATCTGCTCCCGTGCACCACACCCGACAGATGCATGCGCGCACGATAGATAATTGTCTTAGGCAATTTATATTGCATGTAAGGTATGTTTTTGTTTGGAAATCTGATAATAATATATTATAGCAAAGCCCAAAACGTTAGTATTAACTTTTTAATATGTTTCTAAATAATAAATACCAGTCTTATATTTACAAGCTATTGGCTAATATTTGGACGCAAGTAATTGGTTAAAACAAAATATTTTGCTAACATCCGCACGTTTGCAAAATGGTGGGCCCTACGTGCAAGCAATGCGAGGCGAAGATTGACCCGCTTCTGCTGAACCCGCAGCGGTCTACGACGGATCCCCGAGCGCGCTGCGTCTGCTGCGGGAAGCTGCAGTACGGCTACGCATTTCGTACAATCAGCGGGCGGGACATCGTGCGGCGCTGTATTGCCTGCGAGAACGGCCCAAAAGCGAATGATTTCTGGGAGAAAAGGCCCCCACAACCTGAGTCGGCCGAAGGGTGCCGCCAGGAAAGCCTGGCGAACGTCAAGAAAGCGATGGGTCCTGAC
>NW_003303628.1:63735-66410 GCF_000142945.1 Phytophthora infestans T30-4
TACCGTTGGAGTGCTAACTAGCACGACGACTTGGAGCCCTCAGTCTTAAAAAAAACCAAAGGTGAAAAGGCTACATTCGTACTGCTTTGGCCGAGACGTGTGTGTCGGTTCTCTGCGACCTCAGAGCACGTGAGCTAGAGGCCACACACTACACTAGCAAGTCTAACATGTACAGCAGGTGTAACAGCACAGCGAATACAGCATATTCAACAAGTACATCAACTCCGTCGTCATATACGACTCAGCGCCTGCTTCCTCTTAAGTGCTACCAGCTCACAGCTTAGACTGAGCTCTCTACGAGTGAGCACAGCCTATTATTGCGACAAGTGCACTGGTACTTGATGTAGAGAAGATGGCCACATCGTCCACCACTCGCTGCTTGTATTCCTTCAGCTGAAATGTGCACATGGGGCCAGTCGCTACACAGAAGGGCTTTTTTATAGGGGCTGATGCACTCCGCAACCCAGACGACGATTGGCCACGTATACAGAGTAGACAGCCGAGCTTGGACTCTGGATACTGAACTCCCTGCCGATTCGCGTAATCATAAAATCTGGCAGGGTATCGACTGATACCGGTGCCGAATTGGAGGTGCACGACTGTACCTCCATGAACAAAAGTCAGTTTTCTCACCTAATATTAGCTGATACGATATTAAATTTTTCACAGATTGCGTAATCGGTTTTAATCCACTAATCATATGTCGTTAAAAATCGACTACACTGTCTACGGTAATTAGTCTAGGTGCGAAAATAGTCTCAGTTCAAAAGTAGTCTAGGTCAGACTATTTATTGTTTAGCCAAAATATTGAGATTCATAAATAGTCGGACCAACACAGGTTCATAAATAGTCTGACCTGAGCCGTGTGGGTAAGAGTGCACATCCGTCCGTCCGTCCGTCTGTCAATCAGTCCATCCGGTTCCTTTCTTGCTGCTTTTTCCTGCCTTTTCGCATGGCTACACTTGGCCTGTCTAATACATTTACGTCCCTTCTTACCGACCGCGCCTACCTTTCTGACTCGACCTAACTATGCCAAAATTACAAATATATCCAAAAGCGTGACGCAATTAACTCGCGCCCTGATTGGTCAATACCTGCTGACCTGCGACACTGACTGGATCGGTCGCACGATCAGACCGTCTATCCAGTGCTGGCAGTGGGAATAAAAACGTTTTTATTAAAAACGTGTATTTACGCCAGTTTAGACGTCTTTTCATTTTCGAACGTCTTTATTGTCTCTATCAATGTTCGTTTAAGGGTACAGTGTACCTAATTTGCGGCAGACCAAGCGTAGCCCAACATTCCAAATAGTGGACCCTCTAATGGACGCAGGATCTTCACGTCCTCTCTAAAATGAAGACGTGAAAGCTTTTCGAAACTGAGCGAGCTCACCAGTTCTCAATCTTCCAAGGTCCGAATACCCATTCCTGATACTGGCCAAGTCTCCTAATACGAAGTTGACGAAGACGACTAGCGTGTATACTCTGGGTTCTCATTATGTTGTTGTTGTTTTATAAGCGCAGTCGTGATGGGTCGGCCAGGGTGTCCTGCTCGAAAGCATTTCGTGCAGTGGGGTAGCAAAAAGGTGAACTCGGCCCACTATCCCTTCAGATGCAAACGATGTCTAGCGAAGCATTATTTACGCGAGGCAGCACGCCAGCTCGAAAACCCCCAGACTGATCCAGGCCCTGGATCCCCTTGGTCACCACCTATCACAGGACGGCAGACTAATTTCGACAATCATCTACGTATTGTTCACAAAATTAGCGATCCTGCAAGCGTGCCCGCCCCACCTACACCAACGCCAAATGGCCCTTTCGAAGTATCCCCACCGCGTACCCCACCTCCCCGTCGTTTGCAGCATCCCGCCGCTCCGTCTACTGAAAATCTGTCAGAAAGTGGCGTGAGTGGAGTGTACAAGCGGAATTACACTCCAGCCCAGCGACGCCAGTTTGAGCGTTTTTTATTGGAGTTTCAGGTGGATAATGCGTTACCCGACTCGTTTGTTGAGCGCCCAGCAACCAAACGACTGTTATTTTTTTTAAACCCTGCGTGTTTGGCGTATATCCCGTCGCGCCGTGTAATGGGAGGACGAATAATGAACGATTACGCAAGTGAATACGTGGCTACGAAGAGCTCTGAGCTTCGCAAACGCCAGCAGGACACTGGTGGGCGTTTGAATCTGCTAAGTGACGTTTGGCAAAACATCTCGAGAACTCATCTTCTCGGAGTTCATCTCACGCTTTTTGGACTCGTTCTTGTCGAAGGGCTACACGAAGTAGGCTCTGAGCATCACGCCATAGCTCTCGCACGCCAAATGGAGACGCTGATCGAAGCTTTACTGAAAAAAGGCTGGAGAATTGGAGCAATAATTACCGATAACGCCGGGCAATGTGAGCGTGCTCGCAGAATTTTAGCTGTTCGCTGGCCCTCTATTCCCTTTGGTAAGTGTTTCGCTCATGATATCAATAATTTGGTGAAAGCCATCCTACGGCGAACCGGATTTCGATCTGTTGCTGACCAAGCGTGTGCTGCTGTATACGCAATGAACCGATCATCGTCGAAGTGGCTTAAGCGAGTAAACGCTGTTATGATGGAGTTGTATGAGCTGGTCAAGCCACTGGCGTTTCTTTCTCTCTGCTATTACAAGGTGGAACTCGATGCAAGCATGTTTT